>NC_045615.1:80210606-80513636 GCF_009829155.1 Mustela erminea
CTACTATGAGTATTCAAATATGTTGGGGGAAATGAGCCTGGGGCTGAAAGTACCAACCCTCTAATCATGTGGGTGGCCCCCTTGGCACCCAGCCCCCATCCTTAGAGGCTTTCCAAAAGTCACCCCATTAACATAAACTCCAGTGTGGTTGAAAGGGGTCTGTTATAAACAACAAAAAGACACTCATTTCACTTTTGTGTTCTGGAACTATTTCAGGAATAGGAAACAAAACTAAATATAACAAAAGATGCCCTTATGCTTCTTATGTAGAAACTTACAAGGGTTTTAGGAGCTACATGTCAGGATATTTCTTTTCAGAAATCATGAAAAAATGTGTAGCTTAGTAGTTGGCATGTGGAAGGCAAATGTTACTCTCCTGTCTAATCACCAATGAGTTGATAAATAAGATGAAATAAGTAAAATGCTCAGCTCAGGATCTGGTCTATAAAAACAGTACAATAAATTTCAATTTCCTCTCCCTTTCATTCTTACATATAATGCTATTTTAGAAGACATACTGCTTTTTATGATGTTCATGTCATAAAGAAGATTTATAGCATATTCCTAAGCAGTTATTTAATTTTATGAGTTTTTATAACTCTAATTGTATAATTAAAGAAAAATCAACACTAATCTGTTGATCTTCTGATATTATTTAAAGTGAAAATATTTTTTTTTACAATAAGATTTGTTTAAAAACTACAAAATTGAATTTTTATAAAAGGCCTTTTATTTTATGTGATAATATTTCTGAATGTTTTCAATGCCTAAACTAATCTGATAATTAATTTGGAAAGAAAATATTACTATAAATACTAACTATTGCAAATGTTTAGGTACTTTTAAAAAATGTCACTTACTTGCAAAAAGAAAAAATTAAAACAGCTCACAATAAGAATAAATAGTAAAGTGTGCCTGGGTGGCTCAGTCAGTTAAGCATCTGCCTTTGGCTCAGGCCATGATCCTGTGGTCCTGGCATTGAAGCCCGTGCTGGGCTCTCTGTCCATCTGGGAGTCTGCTTCTCCTTCTCCTTCTGCCCCTTCCACCGCTTGTGCTCTCCCCAACTCTCTCACCCACTCTCTCTCTCAAATATTAAATAAAATCTTTTTTTAAAGAATAAATAGTAAAAACATTTTTTAGAGTTTGAACGCAGAAAATCAGAGACCATTTAAAGAAAAAAAGGGCATAAATGCCCCATAAAATCTGTTACTAGAAGAGAATATAAAATCTAGTTCTGTGTTTCTTAGCAATAAAAAGGTGGGGAAAAGGAGCGATGAGTCAGGTAACTAATATTCTCTTAATATTCTTGTAAAAAGAAATACATATGTATCTTTAAACTCCTTAGGGTGGGGAATTAATTATTCTTCCAGGTTAGTATGCTCCTGGCCTGGCCTAGTGTCTTGGATTTTAGTCCCTAAATGCATGTTTGTTGAACTGAACTGTCACCAAAACTATATCTCATATGGCGATGAACAGGAAAAGATACTGCATGGCCACTGATGTAAAGGAAGCCAGTAAATGTAACAAATCAGATATTTCAATGTAGGTTTGAGAAAATGCAAAAATGTTCTTTATAGAGGAGTTTCTCATGTAGAGTATATAGAATTTAATCTTGAGAAAGCCATTTCTTCAAGGAGCTAAGCATGGTCTTAGAAATCCTTACTCAAATATAATATTTCAATTGAACATTTATTTATTGTTAGGATTAGTTAAAGCATTAAAGATTTATATATTTTGGATCTGGTCCTTGCATTCTAGGGATTCACAAGGCAGCTAATTTGAGATTGACATCTCTGATAAGCTCTGATATGTTGACGTTCTGGAGAAGTTTGACTAAAGATAAGGGAAAATAGTTTATATCTGTTATTTTGTTAACCAAGATTAACACATACTTCAACCAGACTGAAAGTGCTACCCAAATTCTGCACAGAAGGCTGTGCCTGTGAGTCCAATATTGCCCACAAAGAAACTGCTTGAATTCTTGATTTTGATCCCAAAGTCTGTGCCATAGAAAAGACAGAAGTTGGCCTAGATAATTTAACAGCAGGTGTTATCAATTGGCAGTTTCAATCATTAAAGATCTTCAGCATGGCTCCCAAAGTGATTTACTTTTGAATATCATATAGTAATGATCTTATCAAAACAAGTTAGTAGGGGCATATACATACCCACATTTGACTTCAATTACTGGTGTTACTGTTGGTACTTGAAATTTGGAGAATATACAACCAAAGTCAACAAATTTTGTTGCTGTCCCTTTTCCAGCAATTAGTCAACAGATTTGACTGCTTCTGAAGGACTATTGGCTTCTAATGGTAAACTGTTGTCAACAGCATTGAAAAAAATATGTGGACATGTGTGGCAAACAAATTCTAAATGCCTCCCTAAGAGTCTTGGTGTTTACATACCTTCTCGTAGTTACTCAAGTTAACACTATGTAAGTACTGCTATTAATTGATTTTATAGATATAATTTAGGTCCCGTATAAGCTGATTTTATTATAGGGAGATTATTCTTAAAGGCTTGATCTAATCACACGAAATATGTAAAAGCAGAAAGCTTTCTCTAATTGGTTGCATCAGAAAAAGGCAGACATATTTGAGATGGCCTAGAAGATAAAGTAAACATTCATACTGTGATGGGCCATGGCAGTCCTATGTCAAAAAATTGCAAGAGACGTCTAGGAGAAGGAAGTGGTCCATGGTCAATAGCTAAAAGGAAAAATATGGCCTTCATTTCTACAACGACAAAGAAATGAATCTGCCAAAATACCATGAGCTTGGAAGAAGACCTGGGGCTTCAGATGTGAGCCACAGCCCCAATCCATACCTTGATTTCAGCCTGGGGAAACCCTGAACAGAGAATCCACCCATGGTGTTCTAGATTCTGACCTACAGAAGCTGGGGATACTAAATTTTTGTTGTTTTATGCTGGTAAGTTTGTGGTCATTTGTTACTTAACACATACCTTTTAACACAAACTAATACAACATGCATATAATTAATTTAACAGAATCAAATTATTAGATACATTAGGAGAAGGGAAAATAAGTTTAAGCTGCTTTAAATTTTTAGAATTTCTGCCTAAAATGTACAAGGTAATTTCTTTCAATTTTAGCTCTACCCATAGTAATTTATATATTAGAAAGAATGCACAGAGATAATGAAAAAAAAAAAAGCATGGAACATATTTAAAAATCACCAAGTGGTCTCCCTAAGTTGTTCTGTAAGGTTTTTGAAAGATAGTAGTTGTGAGCAATAATGGAAATTAAAAAAAAAAAAACTGTTTATGATCATGTCGAAAACGACAAACCATGCAGAGTGTATATTACTCAGTGGTAAGGTAAGCCACAGAACACTTTTGAGTGGTTGGGGAGGCTGGTTGGAGTAAGCGGCAGGAAGATTGTCTATCAGTGTGAAGCTGAGATTGGGAGTGGACCATGAAGCTCTTTGTCATAGATCATGTTAACTTTTGAGACTTTATGAAGATAATAGCATAGATATTTGGTTTTGTAGTCTAAATTGTAATTTTAAGCCTGAATATAACTATAATAAATGTAGTGTCATTGGCAAAAGTATGTAAGTCACGAAGTTATAAATTTAAGGATGAGGATGATGAATTTAGTAGGGATAAATCAAATTTGAGATATGAGAAGATCATCCAAATGATAGGATGGACAAGCAACAGGAAACGGACAAAGATTCCAATGTAGATTGTTGTTGCAGAAATAGATCTGAAGTTTTCAGGGTATAAGGTTATGGCAGGTGCCCTTTCCAGGGAAAGAAGGTAAAAAGTAGAGGAAATGAAAGCACACGAGTGAGAAAATGTTACAATCAGAAGAAAGAAAGCTAAGAGAAAATAGTTGCAATGTCTGTAAATTTTATGAGGCTATGTGAGAATTGGTATCATGATTGAGAGACAGAGATTTTTTTTTTAATCATGGTAAAATTTTTAATCATGATAAATTATTCTACCTATCCCAAGGGGTACAGTATGATGAATAATGATAAAAGAGACCTTTGAATTTGGTAACTGGAATGTGGATAGTGAATGAAACAGTTTTAGTAAAATAATGAGAGAAGAGAAATTATCCTAAAGCTAGAGGAAATTTAGTGCATATAAACTTTCTACAAATGAGAAGTTAAAGGGAAAGAAAGATGTTAACCAGGGGCGTCATTTATTTATTCATCCATTTTTCTGCTAATAAATCCCATGAATAATGCTGGGCATAGTCTCAGATAAGAATAAAACCAATTTATACACACACACACATCTATATATCTATATATATATGCACACATACATATATAATCATATTATGTGTAATATAATATGTAACTCATATTCATATTTAATGGTTAAGTTGCTATTTACTATTTCTGGTAGGCTTCTTGTCAGGTTGCAGTTTAGTGCTTCCTCTTCAAAATTACACATACATGAACATGTACACATGCAGACACATAGATATGATATTATGCATATGTATATACTCAGCATAACTACATATGATATTTGATCTAGTAAGCTTATAATTTGTTTTTTGAAATACTCAATTAAATTACATTCTAATATTTTCCCTGAAGACTCAGAATACAGTGCAAATATCAATTCACTAATTCTTGCTGGGATTTCTTAAAAAATGGTAACTTATTATCCTTAATGATAATTTTACTCAGTGTAGTAAATAGGCCTATCTCTTGAATTCTTATGAAACCAGTAAATGAACATTTTTTTAAATCCCAAACATAAAATATTTCCATTTAAACAGTTAAAATCCTAGATAGTTTGCTTTTAATCAAATCCAGGTTATGGTCAGCATAGCTTGCATTGCAGAAGCATTTAAATGATTGACAATAATCAGGGTAAACTCATAATGGTTTCAAGGACAGACATTTCTATTCAAGTTCTCTTTATATATTCACATAAATCAAATAAATTTCCACTTCTCCTAACAGAATAGAAAGCTTTTTCTGATGCTGTGTTTGAAGAAAGACTATTCATGTGTCAATGAGTGAAAACTGCACTCATTGAGGAATATCTATAGAGGGAGAACAGGAAGCATCCCTCTGCTAAATATAGCACAAAAACTGTATTCAGGAGACAACTTTTAGGTTCATAATATAGTACACAACAAATGAAGGCTGTGAGTTTAAGAATCTGGAGGAAAAATAGGGTATTATACATAGAGGTTAATTCAAGGATAAAATGGGGATTTTTAGATTTCTACATCTTAATGATTTAACAAATGCCTATAACAAGTTGTAACTCATTACTATTCTGAAGTAACTCCTCTGTGGGAGACTTCCATGTCTTAACAATCCAGGGCAGAATTTTGCTTGTAATCACGGAACTCATCAACCCATTAGTCTCAGTATTTTTATTCCCAAGCATGATGGAAACAAGTGGAGTTCCACATAGCGTGCACTATAGCAGGCTCTCAAGTTCCTAGGGGCATTGTATCATTTGTTCTCAGGTTGCTTTATGCTTTATTATAGGTATTTAGACTGCTAGTGGCACTTCCCCTTCCACTCCACTAAGAAACTGTGCAGGCTCTTCCATATTCTCTTTACTTTCCAAGATGATATTGAATATTTTTGATGGCTGCATCAGTGGGACAGGGTTCACTAGGAAGTTTACAACTGTATAAACTTCCAAAAGAAGTCAGTGGTTTTTCAATACCAACATATAAAAATTTCTTTTAAAATTGAAACCTAGTTGTGATTTTAATATACAATGATTGATTACACTGACTGCAGAAATTCATATGTCCATGTGGACTCAAGAACCCCTTATAATAGCTTATGGTCCCTGACATTCGAAACTTCAAGGATCAGAAATCATCAACCTAGTCTAACCTTCTCATTTTGTGTCTATAAAACTGAGGCTTAGAGAGGTTTGGAGATCTATCCAAGGTATCCCATTTAATTAATTGGCCTAGAACTCAGGTCTCTTTGATTCCCAGCAATGTACCAAGACCACTGTTAACATGCCCCTTCTTTCTTTCATGATGAAGTCAAATGACATAACTGTCAAGGACCACAAAGAATACACCTGCAGTCAAGGAAATTTCTGTAGCAGGAGAGAAGGTACATCATAGGGACTATGGGATGTCATGCTCAGAGACAGTGAGGAGGGACCTATTATAGGATTAGGGGTTATACTACTGATTCTAAAGAGGGGTAAAGGAAGTTTTGTCCATTATGTGTTGGGTGCTGCCTGGAAGGAGAGAGATCTTGGTAACTAGATATCTTGGTAAATTTCATCCAGAAATGGGGAGCGTACTCAAGTGCAGTTAGAGTTGTCTTTGATAAAGAAGCAGTAATCACTTATGTTAGTAAAAAGAAGGGTGTGTTTCTTTAGTATTGTGGTGGCAAAGTTTTTGTGTCTATCTTATTTCAGACATGTTCCCTGAATGACACTGTCTCTGTCCTGTTCCATCACAGTCACAGCATGCATTGTTTGGTCATTGTTTATGTTGTTTATATCCTGTGATCATGTTTATGTTCCAGTTGGGAACATCATGATTTAGCTGTTAGCTGCCTAAGCCATTTTTCATTTTCTCAGTCACATGTAGGCCAGATGATATTGATTCAGAAAGTACATTTGAGCCAACAGATGAAGTTGTAAAAAGAAACATTCTAGTTCCATATGGGACAAATTGGGCATCTGAGAATGAAGTGGATTATTTCTCAGAGCTGTGCATTTCATGCTACCAAAATGATCTGCAAATCAAGATCTCTTGGTAAGAGGAAGATGAGAACAAAAGTGGTCTCCAGCACTAAATTTTTATGCTTTTAGGTCTAATTCACAAAGTTAGTTGCTATAATCATAAAGATGTAGGGCTCAGTTAGAAGAGACACACATGGCTAAAGAATCTTTAACATATTGTAAGTCAGACATTGTAAGCTTCCCAGGTAAATGATTTTACCTTCCATGGGCTTGTGCTGCAGCTCAGAGGTTGGCATACAATCACATGATATGATTCTCTGTCCTATGGGCTTATATCCCATTATTTCATAAAAAGGAGATCTTTGTATAAGCAGCACATCTACTAAAATTAGAAGAATGCACAAGATGTTATCAGGGCCCCTTGCACAAGGATGAGATGTACTTTCACAAAAAAATTAACTTTAAAATAAATTAACTTTCTGGGGCTCCCAGGTGGCTCAGTGGGTTAAGTCTCTGCCTTTGGCTCAGGTCACGATCCCAGGATCCTGGGATCTAGCCCCATATTGGGCTTTCTGCTCAGCAGGGAACCTTCTTCCTCTTTCTCTCTGCCTGCCTCTCTCTCTACATGTGATCTCTGTCAAATAAATAAATAAAATCTTTTTAAAAAAAATTAACTTACTCAAACGTTTCCAGCTCTTTCTACTTTCCATGCATTTGCATAAGGTAGTTTCTTACCTTCTCCCATCGCTGTTTGTTGAATTACTATCCAACCATGAGGTCGAACTTAAGAATTCAAATGTAACCCCTGAATGCAGCCTCTTTTGATTCTACCCCCTTGATTATGATGTGTGGCCTAAAATGAAAGCCCAATATTATGTGCTACTTTAACATCTGGTGAAATCGAAAGAGCCTCAAATGGCATGACTACAAGTTTTCCTCCCCGCTCTGCTCCTAAAGATAAGATCCTCTAGCCAAACAACCTTCCTTATCAGTATGACCAGGCCTAGTCCCTGCTTGTCCCTGCATAGCTGGCTTCAGTTACCTGTGAGGTCATGGAATTGTTCCAATAAGCCAATCACATCCTCCCGTGAGGACCATGAAACATCTTACCCTCTTGATACTATAAAGCCTGCTTCCCACAGCCCCTGGTTATTTACTGTCCTCAAGTGTAACTCCTATATGACCCATTCTACTGTGCAATCTCCTCCCCTCTCAGTCTGTGAGTGTATGTGACCAATCAACTGCTATCTATCTTACTTGAGGGGTTGTGTGTTTGCCTATCTCCATAACCTGTGGGTGGGAATCCCTTCCTTACCGACAAGGTGAAGAGAAGGCAATTAACACAGAGACCCTTTCACTCTCCCTGAAGCAAGAATGACTATTTTCCCATCGTGTCTCTTTAACACTTTTTATGCCCCAGTACTCTTTATCATATTGTTGCTTAACTTATAATTATTATTTTGTAATTGTAACTCCTTACCGCAATGTGGATAGAGATCTGAGTCTTACTCAGCTTTGTATTTCCTCTAGGGTCTACGATGTCAACTTACAAATTGTGATGATTTTAATTCACATGATAATAGTATATTTTTGCACCCTTTCTCATTTCTGATGAATTTGTATCTAGTGTTTGCTCATGAGAAACATTTTTCTTTGTATGACTGAACCACTTTTCACTGTAAAAAGGTAGAAGCATGTTAGAGAGTAATCTTTCACTGGATCAGCCCCAAGACTGATGGAGAGCTATGTCAGCTAATGTCATTACTTCCATGTCCAGTTAGATATTGATGTTAAGCTAGTTGTCCCTTCTTTCCCCTGCTAGTCTTATGGGGGGGGGCACATATTCCTTCTTTATTTTAATACTGCTGGATACCATACACCACTGATAAGGCCAAGAGTATGATGGTTACATCATTTTAGAAATGGAACTGTTTTTATAAGTTTAGGCCATCTCCAAAAATTGTGGTCTGGGTGTTGTTAGTTTTGCTTGAGTGAGAAAAAGTAACTTAGATGCATAGATAGCTAGATCAGGGTTTTAAGCAGGGAAATGTTGGGGGGAAACTCAAGCTTTCTGGAGTTTATGATAGATTTTATAGGACAAAAGGAAACTAAAAATTAATGTAATAATCCAAAGTAAAGGAATTCATGTCTGTGGTGAGATGAGATTTGAAAAATAAGCTGTCTCAAGTGGCTAGCCAATGCTGACTTAGAATTTCCAAAAAAATAATAAATAAATAAATAAATAAATAAAAGAATTTCCTAGCAACTTCCAGTTCATTTTAATTTTTTCCCCATTGTGGTTGGTCATATATTTCCTCACCATACCTGTTGAATTTAAAAATGTTAGTGGGGGGGGGCAGTCCCTGCTGGCCTAGTTGGTTAAGTGTCTGCCTTTGGCTTAAGTCATGATCTCAGGGTGCTGGGATCAAGCCCTGGGTCAGCGCAGAGTCTGGCTCTCCCTTGTTCTTGGCCCTGCCCCACTTCCCCTACTGATGCTCACTCTATATTTCTCTTTCAAATAAATAAATAAAATCTTTGGAAAAAAATAAAAAATAAAAATGTTAATGGTGCTATATGGTGTTTTTTAAATATTTCATGCATGTATGAATTGCTTCCTCAATAATAGAAAATTGAGAACATAACTAATACTTATTTTCCATCATTATAATATTTAGAATAATGTGAACAGGAACATCATAAATTATTACTGTATTTGGAAAGGTAACTTGGATTTGGAGGCGTTTGAAAAATATGTACCTTTCATAGTGGAGGAGACAGAATTTTCCTACTGTGTTATATGTGGTGAAATCCAGAATGAGCCCAAGCCAGGCTGACTTCATGACGTTCCCTTCAAGAGACTAATGGTAGGATTTACTGTCTCTGTATTATTAGACTATTCTTAGGCTAAATCAGTATTGTCTTTTTTCCAAAAGAAATGATAATGATTTTTATATTGGCAATTAAAGTAGATGACAATTTTGCTTGCCTTTTACAAAAATTATGAAAAGTTAGGGGTGAAAAAATTCATAGGCAATTTAATTTTATAGTTTAGCATTAAAAAAAGTTATAATCACAGACACATGCCAATTACACAGCCAGCCATGAAAGAATTCAGGTCCAAGAAGTTAAAGATTCTCCAAAACAGAACCCCGTAGAAGTTACAAAATTTATTAAATGCTTGAAGTTCTGTAGTTTTCTGCACACACAACTATTTCTTGAAGGCTCACATCTGCTATTTGAGAATAGAAGGGAGAAATATATATATACAGTTGACTTTTGAACAACAGTGGTTAGAACTGCACAGGTCTCCTTATATGCAGATTTTTTCCAATAAATACGGTACTGTAAATGTATTTTCTCCATAACATTTTCTTCTCTCTATCTTACTTTACTGTAAGAATGCAATACCAAATAAATATAGCATAAAAAAACTTGTGTTGATTAACATTATATTATTGGTAAGGCTTTCGATCAACAGTAGGCTACTGGTAGTAAGTTTTGGGGGAATCAAAAGTTATACATGAATTTTTCACTGCTCAGAGGGTCAGCACCCCTACTACCCCTGCCCTGCATTTTTCATGGGTCAACTTTATATATTTTTTCTCTTTATGTATATAAAATATACACATACATATTTATAATGTGTATATGTATGTATATATTTATATATGAGATATATATGCATGTATATATTTATACATATATATTTGTATGTACAAATATATATCTATATAAGACTCACATCTGCTGTATGGAATACAGGATTCAAAGCTTGACATTCCAGAAACATGCTAAGTTGACTTACAATGAATTAAATGTGAACTCTGATCAATAATGGCAGACAATAGGATATTACCACTTTTTACAAAAGTATTATCTACCTATAGTTTTCATCTTCCAATTTATAGACATACATTTTTCCAAATATCAACTTATTTTCACTAGCAAAACAGGAGCTTTTTTGTTTTGTTTGTTAGAAAATGACATGTTTAACATTTTTAAGAATCCTTAATTTTTAGGTTTTCCATTTGACTTTTGAAATATTGAAAAATAATAATTTGGATTTATACATCTCCTAGTATAGCATTTAACCTCTTTGTGTGCATTAGTTCACCTATTATGAAATAAGATCTGGTGTATACCAACCATATGTGGCTATTTTAACATTCAAAGATTTAACCAACTCCTCAGAGGCTTTGGGAAAGGAAAAATGCCCAGCGATGAAGCTTACTTCACCCTCCTTAGATGGATATCCAGTCAGATTTCTCAGCATATTGAATTAAATCACAGAATGGTGGTTTTAAAATTGAGACTTGGAACAAAAGCCAAGAAAGCAAAAATTCCCAATGGACAATCTATTCAATGTCTTCTTTTAAATACACAGAGCATTTTGTACTTTTAAAAAAATATCCACAAAAGCAAGGCCTAGTTCATTATTATTTTGCTAGCTGACCTAGAGTCTATTTCTGCCCACTGTAATAGGCCAGGTTCACTGAAGTGTAAATATTTCATAGCAAAAGTGAGAGATGTGCTGTTGATATCCTTGTACCATATATTTGAGAGCTTTTGGAACTTTCCTCCTTTCTGAGAGAGACGAGTTGTATTACAACTGTTTCAGTACTCTTCAAAAGCTCTTGCACATAAAGAAAGCAAAAGAATGCTTTGCATTTTTATTCTTTTTCAAAGCTCACCAGCTTTGCTAATAACTGCACCATCCATCTAACTCTTTGAGGACATAGCACATTGTTAAGTTGTCATTCTAATGTCCATATGGAGCTGTCACTTTGGTGCCATATGAGGGGTGTGTCAGATGTTTTGAGTGGAGAGCTTTTGAACAGTTAGAATGAATTATTGGCTTTTACATTTCTGTTTATTATTAGTCTTTTAGTGTAATTTGGCCTCTACTGTATTTCTGTTTGTGTATTAGAACTCTTTACTTACATTTCTTTTCCTTAATGTTGCTTTTGATGTCTGACTTCCATCAGTGGGTTTTTAGAGTTGATCTGCAACTAGTCAGTCAATTGACTAAATATTTTAAATATTATACACATGACTGTAAGATAAATTATGAACAGTATTTAAGAAAAAAAAGAATTTGAAGACATAATAGGGGAGACCATGATTTTCTTTAACAGGAAACTATTGTAAGAATGAGGGGATCATCTGCATGACTTGTGAACCAGACCCTCTAAAAGGCTATTGGGAATGATGCAAAGATTTAATGTCTGTTGGTGTGTGTACCCGTTCTCTGATAAAGTCACAAACTGTTCCTCCTAGCTGAATGTCTACCTTTCTCTCTTACAGAACTTCAGCCACATATAAAACTTATTGCAATTATTCATTCTTAACTTTTCATTTTACCATACATTCTGAAATCAGTTTGAGATTAATCTTATTGAAATAATCTATAAATTTAGTCTGCTCTTAAAAATGTTCTTTTAGGGGCACCTGGGTGGCTCAGTGGGTTAAAGCCTCTGCTTAGGTCATGATCCCAGGGTCCTAGGATGGAGCCCCACATTGGGCTCTCTGCTCTGCGGGGAGCCTGCTTTCTCCTCTCTCTCTCTCTGCCTACCTCTCTGCCTACTTGTGATCTCTTTTTTGTCAAATAAATAAATAAATAAATAAAATCTTTAAAAAAATGTTTTTTTTATTTCTGTGACACTTGGTAGGATCTTTCATTATCAATATTTTGGTATCAACACAGCAGGCTGATTATTAGTTTGCTCATCATTGCCAGGTTCATTTCAACAACTGACTTTGGAGACTTTGTTGCTATATTCTACTTTATGTTAACCATACATGCATTTATCACAATTTTAAAAATCTGGATTATATTAGTTTTCTTATCATTGATATTAGGAGAAAAAAGGTAATACAAGTAATAAGAGATGAGGAAGACACTATATTAGACTTATTAAAGGGTCTATCCAACAAGAAGATCTAACAATTATAAATATTTATACCTCTAACATGGAAACCACCAATTATACAAGCCAATGAATAAGAAAATCAAAGAAACACATCATCTATAGTACAATAATAGTAGGGGACTTTAATAATCCCCTCACTGAAATGGACAGATCATCTAAGTGCAAAAGATCGACAAGGACATAAAAGGCTTTAAATGACACACTGCCTAGATGGACTTCATAGATATATTCAGAACACTCCATCCCAAAGCAACAGAACACACATTCTTCTCTAGTGCACATGGAACATTCTCCAGAATAGATCACATCCTGGGTCACAAATCAGGTCTCAATCGATACCAAAATATTTGGATCATTCCCTGCATATTTTTGAACCACAGTGCTTTGAAACTCAAACTCAATCACAAGATGGAAGCTGGAAAGAACTCAAATACTCAGAGGCTAAAGAACAGGCTAAAGTGTCAGGATATAAAAACAATGCACACAAATCAGTTCCATTTTTATACACCAACAATGAGACAGAAGAAAGAGAAATTAAGGAGTTCATCCCACTTACAATTACACCCAAAACTTTAAGATATCTAGGAATAAACCTAACCAAAGAGGCAAAGAATCTGTACTCTGAAAACTATCAAGTACTCATGAAAGAAATTGAGGAAGACACAAAGAAATGGAAAAGCATTCCATGCTTATGGATTAGAAGAAAAAATATTGGGAAAATGTCTATGCTACCTAGAATAATCTAGAATAATCTACACATTCAACTCAATCCCTATCAAAATACCATTAACTTTTTTCACAGAATGGTACAAATAATCGTCAAATTTGTATGGAACCAGAAAAGACCCTGAATAGCCAAAGGAATGTTGAAAAAGAAAACCAAAGCTTGTGGCATCACAATTCCAAACTTCACACTCTATTACAAGCTGTAATCATCAAGACAGTATGGTACTGGTACAAAAACAGACACACAGATTAATGGAACAGAATAGAAAATCCAGAAATGGACCCTCTATTTATGGTCAACTCTTTGGTCAACTAATCTTTGACAAAGCAGGAAGGAACATCCAATGGGGGGGTGGGGAACACCAGTCTTTTCAACAAATGGTTTTGGGAAACTTTGACAGCCACATGCAGAGTAATGAAACTGGACCATTTCCTTACACTATACACAGAAATAGACTCAAAATGGATGAAAGACCTCAATGTGAGACAGGAATCCATCAAAATCCTTGAGAAGAACACAGGTAGCAACGTCTTTGACTTCTGCTGCAGCAACTTCTTCCTAGACACATCACCAAAGGCAAGGAAAACAAAGGCAAAAGTGAATTATTGGGACTTCACCAAGATAAAAAGCTTTTGCATGGCAAAGGAAACAGTCAACAAAACCAAAAGACAACCAACGAAATGGGAGAAGATATTTTCAAACGATGTATCAGATAAAGGGCTAGTATCCAAAATCTACAAAGAAATTTCAAACTCAACACCTAAAGAACAAATAACCCAATCAAGAAATAGGCAGAAGATATGAACAGACATTTCTCCAAAGAAGACATCCAAATGTCCAACAGGCACATGAAAAAGTATTTGACCTCGCTTGGCATGTTGAGAAATACAAATACACAACCGAATAACAATCAAAATCACAATGAGATATCACCTCACACCAATCAGAATGACTAAAATTAACATGTCGGGGAACAACAGATGTTGAGGAGGATGTGGAGAAAGGGGAACCCTCTTACACTGTTGATGGGAATGAAAGTTGGTGCAATCACTCTGGCAAACAGTATGGATGTTCCTCAAAAAGATGAAAACAGAGCTACCCTACGACCCAGCAATTGCACTACTGGGTATTTACCCCAAAGATACAAAAGTAGTAATCTGAAGGGGCACCTGCACCCCAGTGTTTGTAACAGCAATGTCCACAATAGCCAAACTATGCAAAGAGTCCAGATGTCCATTGACACATGAATGGATAAAGAAAATAACACACATGCACACGCGCACACACACACACACACACACAATGGCATATTATGCAGCCATCAAAAAATGAGATCTTGCCATTTGCAACAATGTGGATGGAACTAGAGACTATTATGCTAAGTGAAATAAGTTAATCAGAGAAAAACAATTAACTTGTGATCTCACTGATAAGTGGAATTTGAGAAACAAGGCAGAGGATCATAGGGGAAGAGAAGGAAAAAAAATGAAACAAGACAAAACTGGAGAGGAGACTCTTAATCTCAGGCAACAAACTGAGGATTGCTGGAGTGGAGCGGGGTAAGAGGGATGCTTGACTGCGTGATGACATTAGAGAGGATTGTGTTGTGGTGAGCACTGTGTAATGTGTAGAACTGATAAATCCCAAATCTGTACCCCTGAAACAAACAATACATATATTTTATATTTTAACAATAAAAAATAAATTTAAAAAACTTAAAAATTAAAAATTAAGTGAATAAATTTGTAAATTTTTAAAAAAAGATAATTCCAACATTAGTCCAGTAGACCAGTGATTTGTATCTGGAGCTAATGAATTATAATTATGAATGAATTCTAATTTGTCACAAAGAGCTTGTAAGTTCGGTTCACAATTTTATTTCCTAATTTGGGATATAAATAAGTGAGTATGTTGTCCTGAAACTGAATCCCCTTATAAACAAGGGTGAATTTATAAAGTCAATATAGACTGAAATAGTTAATGAACTTCATTAATTCTCCTTGTTTTTTTCCTTTGGTTAATACTAGTTTTAAACATACCAATTTCAGCTCATTTTTTCAAAAGGAATGAAAATAGAAGTCTCACTATGCATTATCATATAACTCTAAGAAATATGTAAGGTTAAAAAAAAAAAAAAGAAAAGAAAACATCTTTTGTTTGGAAAGCAATTGACCAGTTTTTATAAAGCATAAGAATTAAACTCTGTGTTGTCATTGGCAATACAAGGGAAGGCTCATCTGTTGTGGCCAGAAGTTTATTAATGTTTTTGCTTTTGGTCTTGACCTCCTTGATAGTGTGTCATTATCTTATACCAAGGGCAAGATTTCTTACTCAGGCCAAAAGTCTAAATATGAATGTTATGTCCCTGAGTAGAGGAAGCCAGATATCATGGCCTTTATATTCATTTCTTGACTGCCAAAAGAAACCCAGTTTTGCTTCCTACCTGAGCAGTAAATTTCATAGGAGTTGAAAAGGAAAGAAAAAGAATGTGAAGGAGGAAAATGTGACATGGTGATAGGAAGTGGAGAAATGTTTAACAAGGGAACAGACATTTTAATATTATGAATACAGAAACATACTCTGATTCATTCTTTGTATGAATGTTTATTTTCTGTTTTATTATTGTTAGTAATCAAATTTACCAACGTATTTTTTAAATTTTAATGCTCAGTTTTATGTGTAAAATTTTATATACATGTTCAATCTCATTGTTTAAGGTATCTCCTTTAAGCAATTTTTTTAATTAGGAAAACTGGATAATCACAGAAGAAGAAGAATGAAGAATGTAGAAGAATGAAGAATTATATTATACTACTCACAAATATTAATTTAAAATGTATTAAAGACTTAAACAGAAGACCTGATAGCATAAAACTCTTGGAAGAAAATGTAGGGAAGAAACCCCTTGAACCTGGCCCTGGAAATGATTTTTTGAATATGATGCCAAGAACATAAGCAACAAAAGCAAGTAAGTGGGACTACATCAAATGAAAAACTTCTGCATAACAAAAGCAGCAATCAACAAAATGAAAAAAAATAGAAAATAGTAGGGAACATTTAAAAATCATGTTCCTCATAAGAAGTTAATATCCAAAATATATAAGGAACTCATGGAACTCAATAATAAACCAAAAAGATAAACAATCCAATTAAAAAATAGGCAGAGAATCTGAGCAGATATTTTTCCAAAGAAGACATAAAAATGGCTATTGGGTACACAAAAAGATGCCCAACATCACTTTTCAGGGAAATGCAAATCAAATCCACAGTGAGATAATACCCGTTAGAACTGCTATTATTAAAAAGATAGCTGATAACAATTGTTTGTGAGAATATAGAGAAAAGAAAACTCTTTTCTGCACTGTTGGTAACATAAGGTGGTATAGTCATTATGGAAAACAGCATGGAGGTTTCTCAAAAAATGAAAAGTAAAAGTACTATATGATCCAGCAATCCTACTTCTGGGTAAATATCAAAAGGAAATAAAATTAGGATCTTGAGACACGTTTTCACTCCCAAGTTCATTGCAGATTATTCACAATAACTGAGATAAAGAAACAACTTAAGTGCCCAGCTATGGATTAATGGATAAAAATGTGGTGTCTATATACACCAAGGAATATTATACAGCCACGATAAAGATGCAAATACTACCATTTGCAACAACATGGATGGAAATTGAGGGCATTATGCTAAGTGAAATAAGTCAGACAAAGACAAACATTATATGCTATCACTGAGATAGGGAATTTCAAAAAGCTTCACTTGCAGAATTGGAGAGTGGAATGGTTGTTGCCAGGGTCCGGGGTGGGGGTGGGGAAAATAGGGAGAGACTGACCAAAAGCTACCAACTTCCAGTCACAAGATGAAAAAGTTATGGGAATTTTTTTTAATATACAGTATAGTGATTATAATTAATAATACTGTAATTTATACTTCCAAATTGCTAAAAAAGAAAAGAAAAAAGTAGACTTAAGTGTTCTTGCCAAAAAATAAGGGTAAATATTTGAGCTGTTGGAGATGTTAACAAATGCTGCTGTGGTAATCAGTTTACAAGGTATAAATGTATCAAATCAACCCATGTAAAACCTTAAACTTACATGATGTCATTGTCAATTATATCTTAATAAAGCTAGAAAAAACTATTGAGCAGAGAGCAGTTGTGTTGCACTTGGCATTGATTACATGTATATAAATAACTGCTTCTTGCATAGCTTCAGTCCTCTACATTATTAAGTCACCTTTTCCTGTAACAGCAAAAGAAAATGGCTCCAAATCCCATTTCTCCCCCTTTCCTCCCAGAGGGAAGGGAATAAATTGTTTTTAGAGTACACGTATTTTGTTCAATTTGTGTTGTTGTAACTTCTCAGTTTTCACCTGCTTGCTTGTGGGTTTTGAGATTATTGTTTTCTATGTATGAAAGATAAAGACTTTTCTATCATTTCCAGCATGAAGCAGTGGTGAAATAAGCCTAACATAAACCATGCTTTAATAAAGTTTTTAAGGTAAAGCGAATCAAAGTAATTAAAATTCAAAAAAGCATACTACAGATCCTCCAAATGTAGTTTTTCTTATGGAATTTCTCATGGGCTCCAAACCCCAGCTATGCTATTGGGATCCCATCGTTTCTGGATCTTTTTCTTATCTTCTATGCCAGAAGTTTGTTTCTTTTCTAGGTCCAGCAGGCAACTCTAAATTTCGTATTATGATTAGCCATCTAAATGGGGCCCATTTGGCTATATCTAATGGTCCTGATCTTTCTTAATTGGTTACTAAGAGCAAGACATTGCCTTTTGAAAGAATCATCTCTTTTGGAGATAAATTATTGCCACACTTTTAGAAAGCATACACTGAGATGCCTAAATTATAACCATTACCGCTATTTCTGCTTCTTTACCTTCTATAGGTACAGGCTAACCCATGAGGAGATGGAAAAATACCAGCAGACTTTCTATAGGCACTCTGTAACCACACAACCCCCGCCCAGAATTGAACCTGGCAGAGTGGCTGCTCTCGGACCCCCACCGGCTCTGGGCCGAGAGATAACAGTCATCTGGCGCCAGAGAAACCCCACCCAGAATTGGACATGACAAAATGACTGCTCCCGGAACCCCCACCCAGCTCTGGGTGCAAGAGATAATGACCATCTGGCTCCCCGCGGCTTGACAGGGAGACCCCGGCCAATCCTGAGGTGACACATACCCTAGCGGTGCCAACCAAGCAGTTTGAAGAATGACAGCCCTTTGACCTAACCAATAATCTGTTCCCAGCCTTTTCCCACTCTGTAGCGCGCCAGTCATATTATAGAGTTCCTTTTTTATTTTACCGCGGTATGTAGCGATTTGTTACAAGATACTTTGATATATGCTAAGTCCCTGCCTCCCCAAAAATAGTGTATAAAAAGTGTTGTGATCCTGAGCTCGGGACGTCTTAGCGTCACCGGCAATGATTGCGCGGAGGTCCGGGTTCGAACTCTTAATAAACGACCCTTGCTGTTTGGCTTTGACTCTGGACTCTGGTGGTCGTCTTTGGGGGGTCTCGGAATTTGGGCATAACAATACAACTATGATTAGTTTTTTTCAACAAAAAAACTAAATTGTTCCCCCTTACCTATTATTTTTATATTCCCAACTGCCTATAGACTTCTTGGATGTCTCATAGTTATCTCAAGTTCACAATGTTAAAAACTAAAATTCAAAATATTAAAAACTAACCTCATTGTAAAGACCTGCAAAACCTATTCCTCCCCTGGTATTTCCTATCTCCATGGTCAGAACCCATCTAGTTGTCCTGACGTGTACTGGGAGGCATCATCCTAGATTCTTAGCTCTTTTCAATCCCCAAATTCAATCACTATGTTTTGTCCATTCTACATGGTAGAAATGCCTATAATCTGACACATTTTTTCCACCTCCCCTGTCTTAGTGTAGGTTAGTATCAACAATACAACTCATGCCATTATTTTCTCCCTGCAACTGAGTGAGATTAGGGTAGACGGATCTTAGGGTTGAAGCTAGTTGCCTATATCCTATAGTCACAAAGAAATGAATTTTGCCATCAACCTGGGAAAGTTTTCCCCAGCCAAGCTTCTGATGAAAACCCAGCCTTTGGAGGTACTTTGAAGCCTTGTGAGACCCTAAGTGGAGGACTATAGAAGCCATTGCCTAGATTTTTGAGCCATAGAACTGCAAGATAATGATGTACATTGTTTTAAACTGCTAAATTTGCGGTAATTTGTTATACAGCACTAGACAGATAAACATGTTCTTTACATAAAATGTGTGATCAGGTTACTTCTAAGCAAAAAAAGAAAAAAAAAACTTATTAATGACTTTTCATTTTCCTCAAGACTAAGCCAAAACTCTTGGTGATACCTTTTCACTTGCTGACCCTTACCTAGATTTCTGTGACTGCTGAACTTCTTTTAGCTTCTTGAAGCTTTCCTTCCCCTTTCCAAGTCTTGGCACATGTTCTGCTTTACATTTAGAATTTTCTCCTCTGGCTGCTTCTCCTTCCCTAATATTTTCCTTTCTTTTGTTAGCTAATTCTTATTCATAAATTTAAATTCCGGTTTAAATTTGAAATTTCTGGGAAGTTGTTTCTGACCTGGGACATTTGAGACATCCTCTCTTATTTATTTCTGTCATAATACTTTCCATACATCATGATAATTGTTGATTTAATTGTCTATTCTTCTCACTAGAGTCAATGAACCATGAGAGAAAAGATTATGTCCATCTTGCTCATAAGAAAATTGCTGGCATGTGATCCAGAGTGAATAACAGATAACAGAGTTATCTGTTTCATAAATAAATAAATGGCTTACTACAAAAGAGAGACTGAATCTGAGAAAATAGAGACTAAATTTGCCAATAACTAGGACCACAAAACACTGCATTGGCAGTGAGTCACAGAATATTTTCTATTCTGTATCCTAAGGTGACCCCTAAGGCTCAGACCAGCTCTTATTCTCCACTCTATTTCCTTACAGCTTTGGGGGGCTTTTATCTTTTCCTGTAAAGTCTTTTACATCCACCTTGTTCTTTGGTGTTCTCCCCACTGAGATAACATCCACTTCTCTTACAAAAGGATGTCCATACATCATTTTCTTTTAAAAAGGCAACCATCAGGGGCACCTGGGTGGCTAGTTGTTAAGCATCTGCCTTCAGCTCAGGTCATGATTCCAGAGTCCTGGTATAGAGCCCTGCATCAAGCTCCCTGTTCAGCAGGAGGCCTGCTTCTCCCTCTCCCACTCCCTCTGGTTATGTTCCTTCTCTCCCTGTCTCTCTCTCTCTCTGTCAAATAAATAATTAAAATTAAAAAAAAAAAAGGCAACCATCAACAGTAACACAAGTTGGAAAATTGTAAAACGTAAGCTGTCTAATTTACATAGTCCCTGCAGTCATAATTCATGATCAAAATTTAGTAATTAGTTCCTTTTTGAAATAATAATTGGAACTTCTAGAAGTTCCCCTTCTAGTGTCCTTTGCACTTCTAACTTTTGGGTCTATTGCTAGGGACGAGACTGAATAAAACATTCATCCCTGAAATACTGGCTACAAAGATAAGGATGTACTGATTCATACTTTTTTCCTCTTTCCAATAAGAAACTAAGATGGATCAGTAAATGTCTTTTTATCTTAATGAGTAATTTGCATCTCTGGAGATTTCCATTTATCAGGACCTTTTACCCAGAACAATCCTTTTGAATCAACTTTCTTGAACATTTCCTGGAATTACTGGTAAAAAATATTATAAATGGCTTACCTAATCAGAATGTATTTAGAATGCTTTGAATAAACTATGATTTTGGTTACAACATCTCAATGATATTATGAAGGTGACTTAATATTAAAAAATATGAAAATTAACTAGCATAATTAGGAATAGAAATACTAAGTCAGGTTTGTGATTTTTCTATTAGTAGTTAGAAATTACAGGTCTATTAAATAATCAACTGGTTAATTCACATTAGAAAATAATAATGGCATACTCCTTCTATAAAATGTAAGGGAAAAACTTATATTCTTTGTTATTTACGCAGAATGACAATTTTCCATGGAATGACTAACGGATGGTATTTCACATCAGTCAGAATCTGGGAAGGGCATGCTAAACCATAATCAAATAAAAATTTCATTACAAAGAATTCCTTTTCCTACATATTAACTTTTTCATATTTGAAAAAAATCTTAATATTCTAAGTGTCAAGGATTTCAGACTGTAAGATAAATAAAAATTGCACATCTTGTTTTTATGGCTGTCATTGTTTTATTGATGACATTTTTTATTACTATTTTTCTTTTTGACACTTATCAACATCTGATAGCCTAACCAGTAAAAAAAAATTGTGTTTCCTTCTTTCCTGCTTTAGTAGTTAAATATAAAGATGAATATTTTATCTTGCCTTTAATATGAAGGGCCTTCTGTGCCATGATTTATTTTATATATATATAGAAGACTTAACAAACCATGAGGATTACATTTTTAAACAACAAAGGGATCAGTGTAAGTACCTCTAGTTTTCTCCTTTGAAAATAAAATCATGTGAGTCAGACTGTTTAAATCACATGCTAAATTAAAAATATCATATCCTGGTAATGGATATTAAATAGTTTATTGACTTCCTTTTCACATTACCATTTTTTTTCAGAGGAGTCAAACACCCTCAAGTGTAATTTGTAAGAGATATATTAAGGTTGATTGCTACTATTATAATCTGTACACAGAGTACTTTAATGTCCATTATGTAGTATTAAAGAAAAAAAAATCCTACTAGAGTAAAATCCACATTTAGATTGTTATAATTAATTTTTAAAGCAAGACTTCGAACAATATATATTATTTATATATATATCCATCGAGCACATATATTTTTTAAAACTTTTTCTCCCACTTTTCTTTTTATTTTTTTACTTATTAATTTATTTATTTGACAGAGAGAGATCACAAGTAGACAGAGAAGCAGGCGGAGAGAGAGGAGGAAGCAGGCTCCCTGCTGAGCAGAGAGTCCGATGCGGGACTCGATCCCAAGACCCTGAGATCATGACCTGAGCCAAAGGCAGCGGCTTAACCCACTGAGCCACCCAGCCTCCCCTTGAGCACATATTTTATACCAGACACTGCTATATATTGTGACTTGTATCAGACACAAGTTAAGCACTGATATGGTTTACAATCTAGAGAAGTAGTAACATAATTCTTATGCAAGAGAGTTTGTACTGGATAATAGATATGCAAATAAAGAATTAACCATCAAGTACAAATGTCCATAGTTGTAGTCTGCCTCTGTGTTTTTAAAAGCATTTGACATTGAACAGCTATTATATAATAAATTCTGTATAATCAAGACATGTTAGTAGTAGCATAAAGCTTCTAGTCAGTTTGTGCTAAACTTACAGGGGTGGACATAATATCATATCCATCTCAGAGGTGGTTTTTCAAGTTTTATTAAAAAACAGTTTGTTTAGAATTCCATAGTTTAAATAAGATTTCACACTCACTATGTCTTTTCGCCAAGGTCTATAGTGAATTATTTTATGCTACACAACATCAACCTGTTATGCTCTAGTTGTATAGATAAAAGTGAGCCTCATACTTCTCTAAGTGATAAATTACCAATCTCTATCTGATAATGTTTTCCACTTTTGCCTCATCCAAACTTCTCCAGGAAAAATCCATTTGGGTTTAGGAACTATACGTTTCTCAAATATAGAAATAAAGGACTCAATTTGAAATGACAAAAAATAATTAAGCTACACTCAGATTACCTAGTGAGCACCTCACTTCAATGGACTGAACACTAGATTAATTGGCATCAGGGTCCATGAGTCCTTGCTTATAATATTTAACCTAATTAACATCAGGGATAATATTTTTGCAAAATGACATATCCATTCTTGACAGATTCTTTTTATGCAAAAACAATATGATTCAGATCGCATGGAATGTAATCAGGAAATAGAATTTTCTGGAAACACTGCAATACAATATATGTCACAAATGATAATTCTGCCTGAAATTTTTTATTGCAAAGATTCAGGTTCAATTTATATTGAATAGACAGCACTCTGCCTCTACCATCTCCTTTTTCAGAATTAGAGTTAATACAAGATAAGTTGCTATCCTTTCTCTTTTGTTTTCTTTTGTTAGAGAAGCTATTGTTTGTGAGTCTATAAAAACTGATCTGTAGTTCTCAGAATAACCAGGATGAAATTAATTAATTTAGTAGACATAATTTTAGTTATGAAGCATCAATCTGTATATTGTTAGCTAACATTGTGGTGTTCCCTAGGACAAAATTCAACTCTTATTCATCTCTGATTCAGTGCTAAGCCCAAAGCCTGACACATTGTAGGTACCAATTAGAATATTCAAAATACTAGAGGCACGCATGTTTAGCTTATTTTATAGTATTTCTGAACTCATATAGGCTCTGGACAAAGCTGGCAATTGTCTTGCTAATGTGATTATAATTATGGAGTAATTAGTAGGCAATTTAGAAAGAAATCTTTTCAGACATTAAGTTCAAGTGTTTGTTGCACAAATAAGGTATTCTAGTGGTTTTCTGTTTTTTATGTTACCAAATGCTCAGTTAGAGTAAATAACTTTTCTTCTGTTTCAAGTAGCAGTAGTGAGACTCTCTAAAAATTGGGTTCAGTAAACTATTATACTGGAATAAGAGCCTGATACTGGTAATGAAAATCTTTGATAAATTATCAATAGTTTAATGTAATCAATTATCCATTTTTCAGAGAGTGACATAAATTGGAAGATGTATTCTCTAGGATTAATAATCTTTATTATAAACATGGTATTTGTGAAAAAACAATTCTGAACCCGTGCAACACAGAATTCTTTTTCTTTTATTTTTTAATTTATTAAAGAACTTTAAAAATCTAATTTCACCCAAAGAGTATTATTATTATAGTTTGTACCATGTTTCAAATAGCATATGATTATGATTAGCCAAGTTTCATAGGCATTTGCTTAGAATTATTATTTTTTGAAATGACATGCCAAGTCATTTCAAAAGATAATTTGTCCTCAAAAATAAGAAAAAAGATAAAAGTGTACCTAAACCAAATAATAGTAATATTCTTTAGTTCAATATTTTACTCATCTAATCATAGATCCTTATATATGACTCAAACAAAACAAATAAACAGCAAGAGAGACAAATTTTTCTTGTGGAATTAATAAGGAGAAAAAAGTATAATTGTTTGAAGAACCATGAAGCCCGGGTGGCTCAGTTGGTTAAGTGCTTTTCCTAAGCTCAGATCATGATTTCAGGGTTTGAGTTCGAGTTCTATATCAGACTCCTTACTCACTGGGAAGCCTGCTTTTCCCTCTCCCTCTGCCTGCTGCTGCCCCTGCTGTGCTTTCTCTCTCTCTCTCTCTCTGTGTCAAATAAATAAATAAAGTCTCTAAAAATTAAAAAAAAAATAATTGCTTTAAAAAAAAAAAGAAAGAGTCATGAAGCTTAAGGTATCTTTTTCTTTTCAGAGAATTTTAGTAATATGCAGGTGATTGAGGAGGGTGGTGTGGGGAACAGAGATGAATATGCTTCAGTTTCACTGGAGCTCACAGGATCCTTGGTAGACTTTACACACACCTAACTGTATTAACAGGAAGACTTTAAAGCCTTGTTGGGGTCACAAAAAATACTTTGAAAATGTGACAGAGAAAAATATGATGTTATCTTAGTGAAATTAGAAAGAGCCTTTTGAAGGAGATTGGACTGAGTTAGAACCTTTTGTAAGGGTAGTCAGTAGAAAGTATGGGAAGCATAGAGAAACTGATGAAAAGTGAAAATCATGGGGCACCTGGGTGGCTCAGAGGGTTAAAAGCCTCTGCCTTCAGCTGGGGTCATTGTCTCAGGGTCCTGAGATCTGGCCATCCTTCTTCAGACTCTCTCCCCAGCAGGGAACCTGCTTCCCCCTCTCCCTCTGCCTGCCTCTCTGCCTACTTGTGATCTCTCTCTCTCTGTCAAATAAATATATAAAGTCTTAAAAAAAAAAAAAGTGAAAGCCATGATTCAGACTGGGAAAAAAAAAAAAAAAAAAAAACCAAAAACACAAAACCCAAAAAATAAAAAACAAAAAACGAAACACCCAAGTGCATGTGTATTCTTTGTGTGGGACAAATAGCAATAAAAAATGTAAATCATGATTTTTCAAAATGTAGTTTCCTTGGTGCTGAAGCAGCAGAATTCATTATTTTTCTAATAAAAAGAATTTGCATGAAGTTGGGAGGATGAGAGGAGAGAGTTGAGTACACTGTGTTTAAAACCCAATAATTTTCAATAATTGCCACAATTTTCTGCCTGCCTACTGAATGCCAACCAGAATCAGCATTACCTATGCAGTACAATAGTGGATAATGTGGAATGCCTTCATCTAATTATGTTTTAAGCCTTTAGATAAAAATTTTATTCAAGCCAGCATATTTTTACTGTGTTCAGTCTCTTAAGCAGAAAAGAGTGTAGCTCCTAACAAGTTGCTCTGTAAGAATCCTTTCCATGTAAAATAAGTATGTTTTTTGGTCAAGATAATTTTTATGCACTTCTCTTACCTTTGAAACACATGTCTCCCTGATTTTAAGTGGTCTTATTTATTAGTTATATTTATCATAGTATATAATTTATTCATTATTTATTTCTTTATGTTGTGAAATATTTCTTTTTATGTACAGTAAATATACATAATTAAATACATACTAAATTACAAATAACTAAATTTAATTATATGTTATATATTATAATAATTATTGCACAACATAAGTTATTATATGTATCAGTTAGTTATGTGACATTTCTGCTATTCCCATTTTATCTAAAGATTCATAAATTGTTCCAAACTCCAATATTACAACTACCTAAAGAATGAATATATTGCATTCATTCATCTAGATATAAAAGACATGATTGCTGTTCAGTTTTTCCTGGTCTTGTCCTTTGATTTTACATTGTGTTCAAAAGTTTCACTAATACCAATAAGCTTCAATCTCCAAGCAAGAAGAAAATGTGCTTATTTCACTTGAACAAACAAGAATAATGATCAGCATTCAACATATGTTTTAAAAATTGTCTTGTCTAGTGTTTCATCTGATTACTATATATATATATACACACACACACACACACATATATAAATAGGTATAGTCACATATATGTACAAGTAGGTCTATACACATATATGTATAAATTGATTTTATTATATTTTTTATGTAATAAATATTTCTATTCCTTGTAGAAAATTTGGAAAGTTCCAAAAAACATGACAGATAAAATAAGTCATCCATAATCCTACCAACCAAAGATTAACTGATCTGACCTTATATTAGCCTAGGTAACAAAAAGGAAATCTCAGTATTAGAAATGGTATCTGATGGCATAAAACCAAAAGTTAAATCTGCTGCTTCTTTATGTTCAAAATAATTTAGAAGCAATTTCAGGCTAATTTAGGCTAATATGGACTAATATTATATAGAATTATCTTCCAAGTAAAAAATTTGTCTAGTAGCCCACAACACGATGGTCAAATTTCTTTAGCATGGACCAACTAATTGTGACACACAGAATGGCAGTTTTCTCCCAGCTGTATGTAATTTATGTATGTAATGAAAACCTTTTTTACTATCTAATTAAAAATGTTTATGACTGAAAGGCATTGGTTTTCCACATTCCCATTATGGCATAGTGCTCTTGCATATTAGTATCTTCTGTGAAGTGTGTCACAAGTAATATTATTAATAGAAATTAAATTACTTACAGATATTAGTTAAGAACAACTTAAGACTTTCCCCTAAAATAATGTCACCTTTAATTTCATTTAAATGTTCTTTCTTGAGGGGCATCTTGGTGGCTCAGTTGGTTGTGCATCTGTCTTTGGCTCAGATCATGATCACCATGTCCTGGGATCAAGCCTCACATCAGACTCTTTGCTTAGCGGGGAGCCTACTTCTCTTTCTCCTTCCTTCACTCCCCCTGCTTGTGCCTTCTCTCTCTCTCTGACAAATAAATAAATAAAATCTTTTTTAAAAATTTTTAAAATATTCTTTCTTGAGACTGAGAGAATAATCAATAAAAACTAAGAATGTAGTATAATTTACATCTTCTCCTATTTACGCTATAGCTGTTAATATATCAATTATATTGACAATTGCTTACCAACAGTGATAGCTAATTATTATAGCACTCAACAAAATAGTTTAACTGATCTGTTAAAAATCTCAAAATACTATTGCATTACTTTGTGCATTTTATGACTATTATGTCATATGCATTATATTTGAAAAAATAGGAATTCACTACTCATGATTGTTTTTCACAAACACTGAATCTTCAGGATGCAGTACTCTATACTGAACATAACAGTTTAGTTTTGGAGTGTTCACCACCCTTTTCTAAATTCAGATCAAGTTATTTTAAATTGTGTTCTAACTAAAATGTGGGTAAGAAATGACATTGTAGTGCTTTTTTTAATGTGCTATTTTTTAAAAGCAGAAATGCCATTTGACTTGTTGGTCTTTTGTACTTTAGTCTCATTTCCATTATGTAGAACAGAAATAACAGTGTTCCCTTCATTTTGAAGTAGTGAGATAGAATGTGTCTCATGCCACTGTGTGATTAAGTCCTCAAAAGCAAAGTTGATTACATGAGAGCTTAATCTCTATGTGAATCAAGCTGTGGCACATGGTAAAATATAGTCCTTTCTGCTTGATAACAGAGGTCAAGTAATGGTCAACTGTGTGTTCATTCTTTCACTATAAATTACCTAGTCATCTTTTTGGTGCTTCAATTTAGTGCCCCTTCTTGAGTTTAGTGATCTGCTGACCAGTAAAATAATTTCTTTACTTGCGTTGGGTATTGGACTTCATTATACTTCCAAGATGGCACCAAAATAAAATTTGAAATTTATTCCCTTGCTTTAAGATATTGAATAAATCAAGAGTTACATAGATCAATCCAAATTCTCTTCAAATAATGTCTATGTGACTTTCCTTTTCCTTTCTTTCTCTTATCTTTTTTTTTTTGAGATACTTTGCTTTGCTTTTTATGAAACACATCCTCAACTTGTGCTTTTAATAGAACCCCCCCAAAAAAAGAAAAGAAAGAAAGGAAAAGAAAAAAAAATTTCCCCAAACTGTAAGGATATATATAATATGTTGTAAATACCTAGTCAGATGAAGAGAGAAGACTTTTCTTGAAGGATTCCTACAGCAAATGGAAAATAAAACTTTTATTTTTTGTGTGTATACATGATCTTTTCCATCATATACTCAATACTCTAACTGTGGTTGGTGTTTCTGTTATTCCCTCTGTCTCCTAGACTTTAAATATTATTGTAGGAAACAGCATTTGGCTTTCTTACATTTGTCATTTATTTTCAAACTCATTCTGAACTGATGGTAAGTTCAGAACAATTCAAGAAATATCGATTGAGGGATGCCTGGGTGGCTTAATTGGTTAAGTGGTTGCCTTCGGCTCAGGTCATGATTCCAGGGTCCTGGGATTGAACCCCGCTTCGGGGTCCCTGCTCAGCAGAGAGCCTGCTTCTCTCTCTCCCTCTGCCTGCCACTTTGCTTACTTGTGCTCTTTATCTCTCTGTCAAATAAATAAATAAAATCTTTTTAAAAAATAAATATTTATTGAATGCCTTTATGTGTGTACAAGGTTTTGTTCAAGGTATTAAGTGTACTAGTAAGATGAAGTTTCTGTCCATCTATCTAAACAAGTATATAATTTAACATTTAAAAAATTATTCTATAGACCATCATGCTCATGACTTATTTGCTACATTTATGATTTATAAGTAGAATAGAAAGAGCTTCTAAAAATTGATAATTGGTTACTTTGTAAAATAGAGGTTTACTCAAGCTTAGCAGAAATGAAACTGTCCTTAAGTTCAAATACCATTTTAAGCAATTTGGCAATGACTTGACACTCCCAAAGAAAGACTAAATATTTCTCCTTGACAGTTAAAGATCTTTAACTGGAATATCCAAGTTTAGAAAAAAGATACAGTGCCAAATAGCACAGTTCTGAACACTGAGCAGATGCTCCATAAATACTTGTTGAAAGAGACTGCAAATAATTCCCTCTTACATTTACAAGGAGAATTTTCCCCAATATGGTCCCAACAACTGTGTTTTACCTCTTCTATCATCTGTTTTTACTTGGCTACAACCATAGTTACGACTCAGGCATATACAAAATTAGGGGGTGTTCAGAGACTTGAAGAGTCTCTCAATAAAAGCCCAAATGCCAGAGTAAGGCATGGATTCTTTACATCCCTCTAATTAGTACCTATATAACATATCCCCAGATGTTCTTAAGGTAACTATATGATGTGTGAAATAAACTTCACATCATTAGATCTGTCCTTTTATAAAAGCAAATACATCTAGTATGATTTTGTATGGTTAAAAAATAGATTTATCTAACTAGTAAGTGAATTGAATTTGTACTCCATGCAGCTCAACTTCATTATTTTATATATCTTATATTTAACAAAATGAGTATGATTTATCTTTCATCAAATTCTTTCCTGCTTTTTTTTTCTGAATTACTTCTAATATTTCTTGTTAAAAAAAACTTATCATAAAGTGGGAATATTTTTAATACTATTGAACAATTTCAAGAGAAAATACTGTGAAGAAAATTTTAAGTGAGAATTTTCAAAGTTATTTGCAAATGTCAATGTCATTAGATTATGTGACTAATGTCCTAACGGGATAACTGAAGGTAGACTGAATAGGTGTTTATGTGTGTGTTAAGTATTATTACCTTTCATATGGATTTTTTTTTAGGCTTATTTAAAATTTAAATCCATTCATTTCCAACTTGAAATCTGGGTGATAGGATGCCAAAACAGTCTATTTAAAAATTAAACAACTTAAACAAATCTTTCTTTATAAAAGAGAAAAACTAATATTAGATGTGAGCCAATTATGTTAATGATCCTTATGTGCCGTTTGCTTTACAAATAGTTTTTCTTTTAATTACAAAAGATGAATTTACCTCCATTCTCCCTAACCACCACCACCCCCCCACCCCCCCACCCCTCCGCCGCCCCAGGTCTCAGTTGTTAGAGTACTCATAATTTGTGTGAGTAATCACAGCTAGTAATTGGCAGAGCCAGGAGTGAAACTCGGTTCTTTTTTGTTTCTAAGATTCTTGTTCTTTGAAGTATACCAAGTGAGCTCCTTGAAATGTAAATGAATATCTGAGTCATTAACAAGCTTATACTTATTAATAGATCATAGGGCTTAAATGCCTTTTTTTTTTTTTGGTAAAAAGTTGACCTAAAATATGTTTGACACAAAAACTTTAATAATGGAAGATTGCAGTTAGAACCTTAAATAAATTTTAAAGTCTGGTATTCTAGATTTATAGTGCAAACTATTCAGATTCTAATTTTTGTAATGATCTAATTATATGAGCAATTTTTTTTTTTTAAAGCATTGTAAAGTAAGGAAATGAAGCAACAGTCAGGATAAGAAATGGAGAATCCTAGAATAACCTCGAAACTACATGTGATGACAATGAGTCAGCATAGCTGGAAGAAATAGAGCAGCAATTACAATTACATTTTGAAATTTTAACTAAAATTCTTACTTGTCCAAAGCCAGGTTTCTTGTTGGTCAGAACATGTAGGCATCTGCCAATTTATCTATTTCTTGTATTTAGTTTCCTTTCTAGAAAAATAATTTTAGGATCACTGGGATCATTTTCACACACATGCCATCAGGGGAAAGTTGTATATCAGTCTGTTTATTGCAAATGATATACCATATGTAAAAAAAAAAACAAAAAACAAAAAAACTGCTCTGAAATATTCTGAGTGATTTAGCATTCATTTGGTAAAAGTTGATGACAGCTCATAGCTCATATATTATACATATATAATTCAAACTTCTATTTCTGTCAGTCTTAATCAACAATGATTTCTTGTTACTGATTGGGATTGTGTAATCCAAACCTAAAAAAAAATCATACTCAAAGACTCATTTTAAGTCTACACGAATTAGAATATTTTAGATAATCAGCAAAGCAGTGTGTTTTGAAATTTGTAGTGCTTGCTAAAATTAGTCATATATTCTCTAGTTTTAAATTATGTTCTGAATTCATGTTATTTTTCCATTGATTTAGAAAATATTTTTCTTAAAGTCCATGCTATTTTTCCTATGAGGAATTACTTTCTTATTTTTCTCCCTGTTCTGCTGGAATTGTTTTAAACCCCGAGGCTCACAGGAAATCCCAACTTAACCTTTTGATCCCTTTTATTCCCCCTAATTCTTTTTTTAAAAGATTTTATTTATCTATCTATCTATTTATTTATTCATTTTTATTTTATTTATTTGTCAGAAAGGGGGAACACAGCAGGGGGAGCTGCAGGCAGAGAGAGAAGCAGGCTCCCTGCTGAGCAAGGAGCCCAATGCCTGGGGGGCTTGATCTCTGACCTGAGCCTAAAGCAGATGCTTAACCCAGGGATCCACCGAGGTGCCCATCCCTTAATTTCTCTAGTGCTTTGCCTGTACTGTACTATCGAATTAGAAATTATTTTTAAACATGCTGAATGGAGAAAAACTTTGAAATAACTTCATCTAATTAGAATCTCGAAGAAGGAAATTCAGGAACAAGGTAGGCTTTAGGGGGAATTTATAGGCCAAGATGTACCTATTGCTAACCCTCAAGGACAAGGAAATAGTACTATTCCAGTGTTTAGACTTATGAGAACGTTGTTTATCCAGGATAGCGTCTTTAACCCAGAAGAAGATAAAAAACTTACATTGAAAATAAAAGCAAGGGATTCCTGGGTGGCTCAGTCAGTTAAACATTTGCCTTTGGCTCAGGTCATGATCCTGCAGTCCTGAGATAGAGTCCCACATTGGGTTCCTTGCTCTGCAGGAAGCCTGCTTCTCCTTGTGCCTGCTGCTTCCCCTGGTTCTGCTCACTCTCTCTCTGACAAATAAATAAATAAATAAATAAAATCTTTTTAAAAAATAAAAAGAAAGGAAGAAAAAAAGCAAAGAAAGGGAAATAACTGTAGAAAATAAAATAGTTAATTATCAGGAAGCAAATAATTCTCCAGAGTTTTTGACTTAGATTATATGAAAGTATGCAGGATTTTTTAAAATTTTAGTTCTTGAGGGTTCCAACTGGAGACTATAAACCATATCGTAGATCTAAAGCAAAATGCAGTTGCTTACCTCGGGTGCATTGCCTGGCACAGAAGTAAGCATTCAAAAATATTTGTTGAATTAGAAGCGTTCACCATGTAAAAAGGAAGAGCCAAGTAAGCACTACTCATAATATAATAGGATAGTGTTATATTATTAATGCATATGTTGTACTAAAATGCTCAGTGCAACAACATGCAGTGTCACTGCATAGCTAGTAAAATGAAACTAAAAGAAATCAGATGTTCTCATAAAGAATTAAGGCTTATTGATGGAGATGACCCTAACTTCTGCAGTCTCGGCCCAGCATGAGCACAGAGAAGGGGCTAACTGACACTTCCTTCAGAGAGAAGGAACTGGAAACAGGCTGCCATTTTCCTGGTATTTGAGTTGCACCCCAAAGGCTCTGCTAGACTTCATGAAGCATACAGAGTAGGGAAAAGCAGCAGGAACAACATGAAAGATGACATGGAGGTTTGCAAATACACATCCCGTCTGGGTAATGGAAACAGTCTGGAATGATTGGCATAGCCAGGGAGCAGGCACGGATAAGGCTGGAATTGAGTTTGGAACCCGATTTTCAGTGTTTGGTATGTCTTAATAAAAGGTTCCTTACCACTTGGTATGGAAAATCTTGAAGGAGTTTGAAGCAAAAGATTGTGTTATCACAACCTTTGCATCATTTGGCTACCCAAGTACTCCATTACTCAGGTTGTACTTTCTCTAGCATACGCCTGCAAAATACTACAGACTTTTCCTCATCTGGAAAGTCAGAGCAGCTTGTTAAATATCTAAAGGGCATTATCTCTTTATAGAGATAAAGAGATAGATATATTATGGCAGTTAAATATCTAAAGATAGAATATCTAAAATATCTAAAAATAGATATATTATAGCAGTTAAATATCTAAAGGGCATTATCAATAATGCCCTTTAGATATTTAACTATAAAAAGCTTACATAGATTTTCTTAGTGAATGTTAAGTTCCTTGAAGTTTGTAATTCTTAAAATGGTCACTGAATTCATATGAGTTTACCAACTGATAGATCTGGATAAATTATTTATTTCAGATTTTATTTATTTATTTGTCAGAGAGAGACACAGAGACAGAGACAAAGAGAGCATAAGCAGGGGGGATGGCAGAGGCAGAGGGAGAAGCAGGTTCCCTGCTCAGCAGGGAGCCCGATGCAAGACTCCATCCCAGGACCCTGGGACCATGACCTGAGCTGAAGGCAGATGCTGAACTGACTGAGCCACCCAGGTGTCCATTGGATAAATTATTTAATGAATACATGAGTGAAGGAACTCAGATGTTGGCTTCTGCTAATTTTTTCTTACAATATAATATAACCTTGTGGATATAAGTCACCTCCCTCAGAAATGTGGCTGTTAACAAGAGCTGCCACCCGAGGGCTATGAATTCACTCCACTCCCTCAGTGTCTCAGTGTGATCCTAACAGTCAGGTTGAAGAGCACTCATGTACATTCAGCCACCATTATTCCACCAAACAGTCAGTCTTAATTTCTCTATCATAGTAGAAACCCTTGCTTATAATTTCCCAAAATGTCAGAGGACGAGCATATGTTTGAGGTAGGAACGGGCATTCAATTCACACTGAGTATCCCGAATAAAAAGGCACATTTCTTGGCCTCCTTTATGGTGTGAGTGTATTCATTCTGATTGTCAAAGTTTTCATGATTGTCACAGCACCTGTTATCAGCACAAATTAGAAATTATTTCCCGTATTTTAGTAAGAATTGAGGAGGGGTCTTTACAGAGAGACGGGTTATCCAATGTAAAATCAGATACGTTACATGTCATAGTTCTGCATGGAAGGGGATAAGCAAGACCTGCCCAACCACAGCTTCAGCTTCCTTTATGGGGAATTCTTCCTGGAAGGCCAGGCAAAACTCACAGCTATTGGATTCTTCCACAGATAGAGCAAGAATTTGGGGCCAAGAGGGCATTATGTTGCAAGGCTTTCTAGGTGCTTGAACTCTAATTCCTTCTCCTCCCTGTTTTGCCTTACCTTAACTTGTAAATCATTTTGTTCTTAACAGATTCTTTGATCTCCTGTCCTCTTTGTCCATGTCTATCTTGGTTTTTACCATTCATAAACACTCTGATTCTAGAAGTTACTCAGCTCTATGAAATGAGTCAGAGGTGCACATGCCTATAGGTATTAGGTCAGTGATAGAAATGAAGAGATGGGACCTGAGTGAGAACAGTGGAAAAATGACTCCTTTTTTCCCCAATTGATAGTTGTCCCTGGGAAATATGGGTCAAATATAGCTGAAAATAAAAAGGGTATTATTTATTTATCTATTTTTTCTTTATTTAAACCCTGTAGACTAATTAGAACATCTTTGTGGGAACATCAGGCTTACAGCCTGATTTTAATCCTCTCTTTTCTTTCCTTTCCTTTTCTTTCTTTCTTTCTTTCTTTCTTTCTTTCTTTCTTTCTTTCATTAATATGATATTCTGGGATTCATCCTTAAATGACATCAATCACAACTGTAGGGATTTACTTCTCAATGGCAACTTTATTTTACCTAATATTATTATCCTAATTAAATTAAGCAATTGTGTTTCCATCTCACTGCTCAAAAGTATTTTTACCTCCAAATTAGAATATCACTATGTGTCCAAATCAATGATTCCACACAATAAATAAAACATAGTTTCTGATGCTCTTTTGTATGCACCACTTCACTTAATATTCACTTCAGTTCTAATAACAGGCATCTCAGTTGCGTTTTTAGGTAGGTAAGGACCACTTCCAGTGCCGCAGAGCCAAAAGTTGTAAAGACGTCCTGTCGAAATTGAGGCTCTGAGCAAAGTCTTTTGTTTCTGATCCAGTGAATTTATTATGGCACTGTAGTTTCTCAGTTGCTACTTTTCAGAGTAATTTGACCTTTTGTGAAATCTTAGAAATTTGTGATGGAGCTCTGTCCTGTAATTCTCATGTATTTTTTTTTTTATTGTTGTTTTTTTTTTTTGTCTTTGAAAGAACTAGTCATAAGCCTAAGACTGTTAATGATATTCAAGTCACTGGCCCTGGTGATGTGATATTTCTAGATGGAGTTCTCATATCTGACAAACAAGATAAACAAATCAAAGACTGGATGCATGGAAATTGATACATCCTTTGCTTTGTGAGCTCTAAGAGAGCTTTTTATTAAGAATCTTTCATTCATAAGATAATACATTTTAAAAATTCCTAGCCAATAATAATAAAGCACAAGTGAGAACCTATTATGTGCAAGACATACCATAAATACTTCATGAAACTATTTCAACTTTACAACAACCCAGGGACTTAGATACTATTATTTTACTTATTTTGAAGATATGAAAACTAAGAGTTAAGAAAGATAAGTAATTTGCCAAAGAAGATTTCTTAGTACTTGAATTAGCCAAACTTGGGGTTTAGGGCACAGTCCTCCAGATCACCAAGTCTCCCCAAGACTTCTAACATCAACTTCAAATTTAGCAGTTCTGCAAAACCGCCCAAATTTCTATAGTTTGCTAGACTCACAGAAATCACTGATCAGGGATTCTGTATCCTCCTGACATCAGTGTGTTCAGGGAATATTGCCAACTCAAGAAACTCATTTGAGCTTTAGTGTCTTGAATTTTCAATGAAGCTTCTTTATGTAGACAGGATTGGTTGAATCTTTGTCCAGGTGTTTGAACTCAGCATTCATTCCCCCTGGAGTTCAGGCTGATAGTACAGTGGCTCAAAGCCCCCAAGTATCTAATCATTCCCTTGGTCTTTTTGCCCTGGCCTGTCCCCATCCTGAGATATCTCATTAGTATACCCTCTCTAGAGGTCCTTGTTAACATAAACTGTCCAGGTGTGGTCCCAGAGGCTGAACATGAAAAACAAAAACACTCTTATCACTTATGAAATTCCAAGGATTTAGAAGCTAGTTCCCAGGAACCAGAGACAAAGGTCAGCCAAATTCTTTATTACATGTTCAGTCAATAAATAGCAGAATCAACATTTAATCCTAGGTGTATTGGGCTCCAAATTTTACAAGGTGCATTTTCTTCTCATTTGCCTAGAACATTACCTGACACATAGTAAGTGCCCAATAAATCTTAATTAAATGAATAAACAAATCAGTTTGGGGTATGTGTATGTGTGTATGTGTGTGTGTGTGTGTGTGTGTGTGTGTGTTTCCCCTTCTGCAGAGATAGGGTAAAATTTCATGGCAGTGGTTGATACATCCAAGGACTGGGTAATCTTGTCATTTTGTGAATGAAATAAACTCTCAAAGGCATCCATTAATTCTGAAACCCTTCAAATGAGCTTTTGTCCTCCTGAAAACAGCTTGCTGTTGTTATATAGAATCACTGGAAGATAAAAGAGGGGCTAGAGGGTATAATACTTATGACTTAAGTGATTACAGATGAGACTGAATATAAATTGGTTTAAAGCTGTTCTTTGGTATTAGAATAAAATTTCTTATGAGACTTCATTTTCCAGAGTAATGCTTCAGTGTGATCCTATGAGATTTTCTTTTAAATAGGACATAAGCTCTGTCATGCCTTTGAAAACAGTTTTTAAGGAAAAGCCAATTAAAAAATACATTATGAAAGGCAAACTAATACTCAAACAGTTGGGGCTGTGTGTATGACAGCAATAGAGATATATGAGAGAGGGAAAAATTTTAGGCAAGGGAAATCAGGATTTTTAAATTTTATTTATTATTTATTTATTTTGAAAGATTTGATTTATTTGTCAGAGAGAGAGAAAGAGAGAGCACAAGCAGGGGGATCAGCAGGCAAAGGGAGAAGTAGAGCAAGGAGTCTGGATGTGGGACTCCATCCCAGGACTCTCAGATCATGACCTGAGTCAAAGGCAGACACTTAAATGACTGAGCCACCCAGGCATCCCAAAATGAGGACTTTTTAAATAACAAATTAAAATATGTCTTCAAATATTTATATTTGTGTCTGATTTAAATAATATAAATATTTATAAATATTTATATTTATATTTTGTTTAAAATAAAGGCTCTGGAGGCACCTGGCTGGCTCAGTTTGTAGAACATGCTACTCTTGACCTTGAGGTCTTGAGCTTGAGGCCCCATGTTGGGGGTAGAGTTTACTTAAGGGAAAAAAAGAAAAGAAAAAAAAGAGAGGTACCTGAGTGGGTGAGGGAGTTAAGTGTCTGCCTTCAGCTCAGGTCAGGGCAAAGGGTCTTGGAATAGAGAGAACCCCATGTCAGGCTCCCTGCTCAGACGGGAGCCTGCTTCTCTGCTTTCCTCTCCCCCGCCCCACATGCATTCTCTTTCCCTTTCTCTCGAATGAAATCTTTAAAGAAAACAAACAAACAAACAAAACTGATCTAATTTAATTATAAGTAACATTTATTAAGACCTTAGTCAAATGCAGATAATGGGGAAACATATTTTTTTCTTTTACCTTTCTTTGCTTCATCATTGTCCCTTTCATTTTTCTCCATGTTAAATCATCAGTATACAATTAAGAGAAACAATGCCTAACCTGTAATTCAAAGTGGATGGCTCATTTTAAAGTAACGGCCTGCAAAAGAAGAAAGATGGAAGAAACAACTTTTCATTGTGATAGATCCTTTAAAATTTTTCTGACTGCATGATCACTAACCTAGTCTGTTAGAAACAATTATCTTGGGATGTAGGGGTGGCTCAGTTGGCTAAGGGTCTGCCTTCGGTTCAGGTGGTGATCCCAGGGTCCTGGGATTAAGCCCTACGGATTAAGCCCTACATTGGACTCCTTGCTCAGCAGGGAGCCTGCTTCTCCCTCTCCCTCTACCTGCTTGTGCTCTCTCTCTCTGGGTGTCAAATAAATAAATAAATAAATAAATCTTGAAAGAGAGAAAGAGAGAGAGAGAGACAATTATCTTTTTGGGTATATTCCCAGACTTCTAAAAGTTATGGTTTTTAATTTTTTACTATATTTAAATTACTTTATTTATAACTTCGCATTTCAGAATATATCTAAATTTAAGACTGTCCTATTGTTATTTTATTCATTTTGCCTATGTCAAAGGATTGAAGTTGGAAATATTGTAGTTATTGAACCATATCCCTTATGCATATTGCACATTAACCTAATGATGCTTTCACAGAAACAAAATGTAGTAATAGTACATTATTAAGAGGAAGTGAATTTATAATGTCAAAACAGTTTCGTATTTGCTTAAAATTTCATGTAAAGAAAGAAATCAAAGGATGGTATTTATATGTACAGCAATAGCTTTTAGGTTCTTAGAAGTGTTAAGTAAAAGAAACACAGTAAGATAAACTCACCTATTAATTTAGCTAAGAAAAATAATTCCTTTAATGTTCAGTAGATAGCTTTGGGTCTCCATTTATAAGCAAATGGTGAAGGGTATACCTTTTTCTTAATCAAGCTTCTTTTCCTTACTTCCAAGAGCCACAGTCGAATTAGGACTGAACTCCTGGTCCTGGTCTTCTGAAATGGCCTTGTAGCTGGTGTCTTGGAAACACCCATCTTCTATTCTTCCACTGAAATGGCTTTATAAGTAGACCTGTATTGAAAAATCTTTAGTGTAGTATCTTTTCTCACTCCACAAGAAATTAATTTTAGAAACGTCCTTGTCAATAGCTAGTTGCAAAATATCATTTTAATAATTCCCCAAATTCTTCTGAAGTGATGCATCATACAGTAGCATTTTAGAGAACTTCTACCACGGTCATTAACAGATATTTATTGTATTGTGTTAGGCCTTTAGAGTAAAGATAAAGATCTCCCTTCGTATACGGAGCTGCAAAATTTATTCTGCCAAAATATATCTGTCTTCACTCAGCATCCAATTACGAAAAGGTAAATTCTTACTGGAATTGTTGTGTGATTGGTATCTGGGGTAGGTAAAGGCATAGACAAATGTTGGAGGGAGGTAAGTTTTAGCAACTGGGAATATGGGTATGTAAGGGGGAAAAACAGCTTTTTCCTTTAGCCAGCTTAGGTTCTCTGCTTGGGATCTTGTAGATTAGACTGTCAAAAGATAGATTCACAAGGGAAAAACTATCGAATTCTTTTACAAAATGAATTGTGCATCCATACATGAGCTTACAGTGTCCAGCAACCCTGAGGGTAGGTTAGAACCTGGGCTTAACATCTTTGGCTAAACAAAGTGGGTTTTTGACTTCTGGGTGGAAAAGGAAAGTTATGGAAGGTGATCAAGAAACATGCGGTAAACAAGTCTTATCAGTAAGGTTGCTTACACAGGTGACTGGTGCTATCATCATGGATAAGTCATTAAGAATCTGCCTTTAGATAGAGCAGAAGGAGGGATACATGGTTTATGAATTGAATTTTCTTTATAAATGTAAATTTCCTTTACAAAAGGAAAGCATGCCTTATTTTCAGAGCTTTTCCTGCATCTGTTGGTTCTTTTTTTTTTTTTTTAAAGATTTTATTTATTTATTTGACAGAGAGAAATCACAAGTAGGCAGAGAGGCAGTCAGAGAGAGAGGGGGAAGCAGGCTCCCTGCTGAGCAGAGAGCCCGATGCGGGACTCGATCCCAGGACTCTGAGATCATGACCTGAGCCGAAGGCAGCGGCCCAACCCACTGAGCCACCCAGGCGCCCCTCATCTGTTGGTTCTTAATGGTCTTTGGTTCAAAGTAATCCATATGCCAAAAAGGCATATTTTGGGGTGACATATTCCAGTACTTTTCACATGCAACTGGTAGAGTTACTCACCAATTTGTAATAAAGGGGCCGAACTGTGGCCCAAACACTGCTTATCATTAGAGTTTATCTTTTTTTACCTTTATATTCACAAGAGGTTAAAAAAAAATTAAAGATCTTATTTATTTATTTATTTGAGAGAGAGAGAGAAAGAGAGAGAGAGGAAGAGAGAAGGAGCATGCACACAAGCAGTGGGGAGGGGCAGAGGGAAAAGCTGACTCCCCCCTGAGGGGGCAGCCTGATGCAGTGCAGCTGGATTCCAGTGGGAAACAAAGGCAGAAAGAAATGTAGATAAAATTAAATATCCATTGGGGCACCTGGATGTCTCAATGGGTTGAGCCTCTGCCTGGGATTGAGCCCTGCATCGGGGGCTCTTTGCTCAGCAGGGAGCCTGCTTCCCCTTCTCTCTCTCTCTGCCTGCCTCTCTGCCTGCTTGTGACCTCTCTCTCTGTCAAATAAATAAATAAAATCTTTTTAAAAAATTAAATGTTCATATTACCTACAGCCCATAAACAAATACTTGAGGCCGGCAGACTTAATGTTAATGCTCATTAGAAGGAAATACAACCTTAGTTTGACCATAGTAAGTAAGGCCTCAGATATCCAGGGAGTCTTCTTTAGCATACGAAAATCCTTTTGGAACTTCCCTTATCTTTACTTCCCCCAACCCCAAAGTGTATAATCAGTGCCCCCACTCCCTCCGCCAAGCCCTCACCAATCCCAGGGCAGCAGCTCTTTCTGCCCACAGGTTCTGACCCCTCGCTTTAATAAAACCATCTTTTTGCCCTGAAGACATCTCAAGAGTTGTTTCTGAATGTTGGCTCCGGACCTCACCCCACTACACCTCACCTCCATTCTAAAATTGCATCACTAGGACCCTGACATCATGACCTGAGCCGAAGTCAGACACTTATATGACTGAGCTTCCCAGGCACCCCAATAGGTAAAGGATTTTAAACTCAATCTTATATGTATGTATTGTGTCCATTCAATGTACCTATATCACTTAAAAGTTAAGGGAGCTGTTTGAATCTATAGAGCTGATTGGATGTAGCAAAATGCAGCTGAATATTTAGTGCTAAAATGACAGATGGGATAGTATAAGTGTATTTGACAAAGGAAAGGAAACAGAAAACTTGACGGTTTCTATTGCAATACTGAAAATTATTTTATGAAAAAATATTCAGAACAATGTAGGTGCTTAGTGAGTACTGCCCAAAACCATATTAAAAAAGCCCCAAAGCAATAAGTCATATTTAGATCGTCACAAGAGAATGACACTTCAGAGGTTGCTGTTATTATTGCAGGGTGGATTTTTTTTTTTTTTTTAATAATCTCTACACCCAACATGGGGTTCAAACTCACAACCTCAAAATCAAGAGTTGCATGTTCTACATGCTAAGTCAGCCAGGCATCACTGGTAGGATGGTTTTTAACTGTCCTCTTACCGGTAGGAGTAATGAGATTGATGAATAGTGCTGTTGAGACAAAGTATAATTTTTGTAGTGTTAAACACATATGCTAAATGTTCATCAAACTGTATTAAGTCTTTTCCTGGTTTTTCTGCTATAGTGACTTTTTCCCCCCATTATTTTTCTGTTGCTAAGAATATATGTCCTGTAGCTATGGTCTCTTTGTGACCACTGGCTGTCAGTGCCAATTATAATTTAAATAGCCCAGGCAAATATAATTCAAATGTGAATCAGCAAATAGCTGTCATCAACACATTACTGAAACAAAGTCATTTGAAGGGCCAAATGAACTACGTTAACATTCAGACTCAGCCAACTAAGAATGAAAATAGCTGAATTTAAAATAGCTTTTTTTTTTTTTTTTAAGTAACCTTAACAAATGTGCTTCCAAGTAGGATAATTGCATTTGGACAAATCAAAGAAAGTGCTTGGGAAAAAAAATAAATAAATAAAAATAAAAATAAATAAATAAATCAGGTGGAAAAATAGATTTAAAATTGCAATAATTCAAGAAAAGAGAATAATTCTCTTAAATTTCAGCAACCAAAACTCAGTTTCTTTATCTATTAAAACAAATACTGTTTTTACAAGTAAAAAGGATGCTTTGAATCTCTCAGTAAGAACACCTTTGCATTGTTTGTCCAGTAGAGGTGACGAATTTGCCTTAATCATCCCCACTGTTGGCTGTGGATAAAACCTTCTAGTGGACAAGGGAGAGCATCAACAGTTTGAAGGAAACCAAAATATGCCACTTTGGCATAGGAATTATTTTGAGCTAAAAGCCATTCAAAACCACAGATGAAAGAAAAGCTCTTCTTCACCTCTCCATAAACTGTGTAAAAATAAAGTATAAATTTCCTCCTTTGTAAAGGAAATTTGTATTAATTAAATAAATTTCCATTTGTAAAGCTGTCTTTGTAATAGCGGAAGACTGCTATTTCTGGAGACAGCCCTTAGCACCTGAGAGATTCTGTGAACGAGATAACCCTTATTTACCACACACTTCCTCCCCTTACTTCCCCATAACTTGCCCTTCCTTCCCAGCAGCCCAAAACCTTTTTCCCCTTGTGCAGCTAAGACGGTAAAAAAATCTCAATCATGTGGCCTCCTCCTTGAGTCTTCTATTTCTTTTTTAAACTCCCATGCATATGTACATAGTTAAACTTTTCCTCTTTTGATAATCTTTTTTCAGTTTGTCTTGGACCCCAGAAACTGAAACTCAGAGGGTAGAGGAAAAAAAGATTTGATCTCCCCTCTGAGTTCAAAGTACGCAGGGTGCACAAAGAATGTGCTCCTAGTTCAAATCAAAACCACATTGAGATACCACCTTACACCAGTTAGAATGGCCAAAATTAACAAGACAGTGAACAACATGTGTTGGAGAGGATGTGGAGAAAGGGGAAACCTCTTACACTGTTGGTAGGAATGCAAGTTGGTGCAGCCACTTTGGAAAACTGTGGAGATTTCTTAAGAAATTAAAAATAGAGCTACTCTATGACCCTGCAATTGCACTAGTGACTATTTACCCCAAATATACAGACGTAGTGAAAAGAAGGGCCGTCTGTACCTCAATGTTCACAGCCACAGTGGCCACAGTTGCCAAACGGTAGAAAGAGCCATGATGCCCTTCAACAGACGAATGGATCAAGAAGATATGGTCCATTTATACAATGGAGTATTACACCTCCATCAGAAAGAATGAATACCCAACATTTTCATCAACATGGATGGGACTGGAGGAGATTATGCTGAGTGAAATACCTCAAGCAGAGAGAGTCAATTATCATATGGTTTCACTTATTGTGGAGCATAGGGAATAAGGCAGAAGACATTGGGAGAAAGAGAGGAGAAGTGAGTTGAGGGGAAATCAGAGGGAGAGACAAACCACGAGAGACTGTGGACTCTGAGAAACAAACTGAGGAGGAGGGGAGGGAGATGGGGAATGGGTGAGCCTGGTGGTGGGTATTAAGGAGGGCACGTATTACATGGAGCACTGGGTGTGGTGCATAAATAATGAATCTTGGAACACTGAAAAAATAAAAATTAAATTAAAAAAAAAAAAAAAAGGATGTGCTCCTAGCAGTTGTCAAGCAGGAGGAAAGCGATTCATAAAGAAACAGCCCTTCAAAGTGGATCTTTAAGATCGAATAAGAGTTCTCTAGTAGGTGTATTAATTACAGAAGGACATAAAGGAAGAGCATGTTGCAGCGACATGAAATCATGAAAGAGCAAGGTGTGTTTAAAGAAAGCTCACTGTAGCTGATGGTCTGTGGGATGGAGGGTGAGGGAATTTTTGATATTAGACTTGGCTTATCCCCTGTCAATAAGGTCTTTTGACCAAATTATCTGTATAATTAGTTACTATGTTTTCTAAATTTTATGACTTTAATATTTTACTAGTTACATATATAAGTGATTTTAAATGTAAATGTTTCTATAAAGCTTATAATAATAACAGTTATTTTTGTTCCACTATTTTTCACTATTCCTCTCCTCTTTTTTGGGGGGGGGAGAGTGAGAGCACAAGCAGGGGGAGGGACAAAGGGAGAGGAAAAAACAGGCTCCCTGCTGAGCATGGAGCTCTAGGACTAGGGGGCTTGCTTGATCCCAGGACCCAGGGATCATGACCTGGGCTGAAGGCAGATGCTTAACTGACTGAGACACCCAGGTGCCCCCTCAATTAATTCAACACAGTAAATTTCCACTGTGGGCTATACACATTGCTAAAGTTTGTTGGTAAAAAGTGATCAAGATAGAGATGGACTCTGACTTCATGGTGCTTATAATTCAGTGAAAAAGAAAGTGTTAAATACTAAAAAAAAAAAAAAAAAAGTAATAGTTAAAGATGTTAAAAAGCTAATTACCATGAGGGAAACAAATAGACACAAAGATAGAATAACAGACATAGGGAGTGAAGATCTGTTTTACATGGAGTGGTCAGGCAGGGTCTCTCTGAAGACATTATCAGCATTTTTTTATGGAGGACAAAAATGAAGTTCTGGTGGGCTGAGTGAGGAGAACTGAAACCCACACACTGGGACTGGATACACTCTTTGTTAGTATGTGAAATAATACCTTTCTTTCCATTAAAAATGTTGACAGCAAGCCCAAGTAAGTTACAGACTTACTCCAGGAGTTATCTGCTTCTGGAAGAAAAGACTATGAACCAAGGAACATTTTATGTATCAAGACAACGTCTTTGTCACCAGAATTTTCTTCTAAAGCCCTTCCTGTGCCCATGCATCCTAAGCTATTAAATTATAAAATCTACCAAAGCTCCATCAGTGTTCTCTTTGTAAGGCTTATCTTAAAATCACACAGGTTAGGGGCACCTGGGTGGCTCTGTGGGTTAAAGCCTCTGCCTTCGGCTCAGGTCATGGGATCGAGCCCCACATCCGGCTTTCTGCTCAGCAGGGAGTCTGCTTCCTCCTCTCTCTCTCTCTGCCTGCCTCTGCCGGCCTCTGCCTACTTGTGATCTCTGTCTGTCAAATACATAAATAAAATCTTAAAAAAAAAAAAAAATCACACAGGCTATGTCCTAATTTTCCATATTGAGACACTTCTAGGGGACTGTCAGTGTGGTTCTCACCTCCCCACCTCTGTGCCAAAATAAGTCTCATAGCCTTTGCTTTTCTGGTGGCCTTTTCAGCGATCAACAGAAGACAGTGACATGTAATAGTCACATAAATGTTAAGTGAAGAGTCCAGTCTCTACCCTAAAGCTATGAGGAGGTAAGTATACCTATTCCATGTTCAATCTCAGCCCAAAGCCCAACATTTTTTTTAAATTAATCTATTTTCTTATAGTTCTCTCTGCCCTCTAAAACAAGCAATGATCCTCTAACATCAACTTTTTACTTGGCTCATGATTCTATCTTTTCCCTGTTTCTGAGGAGGAGGCTCTCTTTTGATTGTAGCATCTTCAGTCACTTAACTGGAACTAGTTTTAATATTCCAAAAACGCATTTCAAAATCATAAATGTTTGTTAAAAGCTGTGTATAGTAAAATCGCAGGATGAAATTCAAATTGTGTAGCCTGAAAATTGTAAGACGTCTCACTTCTGAAAAATGGACCTGTTCTGAGGCTCTTGACAGAACAGGCTGAGTGGGGAATAGAGCTAAGTAAAACCCACTGAGTTTAATGGAAACTAGTGGCAACTGTGGACAACTCTAGAGCGAATATTCCATCTGAGAGTGGGCAAGCTCCACTTAGTGTCCGCAGATTTTTGCCATGTGGGCATACAGGCCAATTTTGTCAGATACTTTGAGAGCTAGGTAAAGTCTCTGTGTCTCTCTTTTTTTCAAATGTGGGCAACTAGCAAGTATTTGGAAACTCCTCGGCTTTTGCCAAACAAAACCCAAGGGTAGGATTCCACCACCAGTTGCAGCCTCCGCCTGCTCAGTCCAAGTTGGTTTATTGACTCTGCCCTAGGCAACTCCTTAGACTTGTTTCCTTAGCCTCTCTCATGATGTTTATTTAACTTTAAGTGCTTCTCTTTTCTCTTTTCTCCTATTCAAATACATCATTCTTCAAGTTCTAGGTCAGTTTTGACCCCTTTTTCATGTTGCTCCTGCTTCACCATCACTCTCTGCTGGGATAATGTGTATTTATTAACTGATGACCTAATTTGTGACTTTATCGTATACTACTTTTCATTTTCTCATTAGCCCTGCCAAGATTTTTTATTAGAGAGGACACTTTTGTAGAAAAGATCTTAAAAGATTTGTAGCCCAGTCCCTCCATATGTAAAGACTTGGAAATGGTAAGTAAATCCCCAGCATCATACTGTTAGTTGTTTAAAAACTCCAGAGGCTTTTTAAGTTTGCCTTGAGGATAGTAGGTATTAGATACACATATTTGATTGATTAAAATATGTCTGTCTTTGTAACAAATATCTCCTTAGACTTTTGTTTTAATTTCTTAACACTTAAACACAAAATTCTGGATTCAGCAATGAAATCGTGTTTTATAGAGTGTTATCTATAAACTGTAAACTTCTTCTAAAAAATGGGTTGTTTTTATTTTTCAAAAAAAGAAAAAAGAAACACCCGAAACAATGGTCTGTTTTTGCATTCCATGTTAAGCTGAGGGAAATGAGTGCAAATTGCTTTGTTTATAAGATGCAACTGTGCCTCTTTTTAGTTTTAGAGGCAGTTTCCATTGGAGGAACCATTTTTCCTTCAGAATTTTGAAGTTGTTTATCCATTCAAAATGCTACTACTTAACTTTTCCCCAGGTGACTAAATTCAGATTTAACTAAGGTAAGATTTAAAAATATTTGTTCCAACCTAGAGAATTTAAGGGAACAATGTCATCCTAACCAATACTATCCCTACTAAAACTTACATTACAATTATCACAAAAATATTGGTCATAATGTTTAGGCAGGAAAAAATGGGCCTAAAGAAATGATTAGATAAAAGACAGTCACAGCATTATAGGATTCTCCATCCTGTAAAATCTGAATCTGTTTTTTTTAAATTTCAGGTACATTACCCCGCAGTTCACTGCCCATTATGTCCTTTTTTTCTAGACCCTCTATAATTAATGAGCATATTCACATTTATCTCCAATCTCTTCTCACATTTCTCTTCCTGTATAGGCAACCACCACTAAAGGATGACTATGAATACCTTTGTCAGCTTTCCCATTAAAAGTTGAGGTCCTCCCTCCTTACCTTGCATCTGATTTGGCCGATGACTAATTACATGATTCTAGTTATGAAGGAAGTGGTGCTGTGTAAATTCCAGGACTCATCGGGAGTATTTGCAGTTTCTGTACTGATCTTATGATTTGACTTCCTTGCTGGAGAAACCACATAGACAGTCCCTCTGGGTACCACGAGAGAGAGAGCATTCCAGCTGAGCCAAGCCTTCTACCATTTCTACCAACATTTTAGAAATGTGAACAGAGAAGTCTTGCACACTATTGACCCCATCAGCCACCAGGTATAAAACATTAGATACCTTCTGTGGACACCACATGAACACACCAGTAACCTACTCCAGCCATGCCTGAATTCTTGACTTACAGAGTTGTAGAGCAAAATGAATGACTGTTTTTAACCACTACGTTTTAGCATGGTTTGTTACTTGACAAAAGATAACTGGCACAGCACCATTCTATTGTATTTAATGTTTATCTTTGTTCCTTGATTTTTAATTACCTGTTCATATTTGATGCCACCTTTTTTTAAAAGTATCTTTTTAAGATTTTTATTTATTTATCTGACAGAAAGAGAGTACAAGCGCGGGGAACAGCAAGCAGAGGGAGAAGCAGGCTTCCCGCTGAGCAGAGAGCCTGATGCAGGGCTGGATCCCAGGACCCTGAGCTCATGATCTGAGCCAAAGGCAGAGCTTAACATACTGAGCCACCCAGGTGCCCCTTGATGGCACTTTTACTATTAGGTTTGCTGATCTCTTGTTTTTCAGCAATTGGTTGTGTATCTATAGCTTAGTCCCTTGTTTTAGACATTACAAATAACTTTGTTTATTCCTTCATTGGTGTGTTCATTTTCTTCATGGTGTCTATTGAACAGATATTTTTATTTTAGTCTAATTAATTAGACTAATTAACTAATTAATTAATTAGTTAATTTCCTTCCAGATGTACTTTTGAAGTTTAAGAATTCTTTCACTGCTGCTAAGTCACAAAGATATTTATCTGCACTCCTTTTATAACTTTATAGTTTTACTTATTTCACTTTAGTATTTCTTCTGCTTTGGATGAATTCTTATATGTGATGTTGGACCGGAATCTCATTTGTTTTTCCTTCCATATAGGGAAGGCTTCTCCTTATTTCACCCACCCCCCACAAAAAAATCTACTAACCAATGTGTCCTTCCTTCAATGTGTGATAGTTCTCTTATCTTATAGTAAGTTATATACAACAATATACCTCTAAAGTCTGTTCTCCCTCATTAACATATTTTTTCTGTTCTTTATTCTTTTTTTTTAAAGGTTAATTTAGCTATTGCCAGAATGGTATTTCTTTGTATAAACTTTAGAATATGTTTATCTTCTTTCTCAAAAAAATCAACTGGAATTTTTTCAGATTATATTGAATTTACATTTTAATTTGGGATGAATTGACACCTTTGCAATTTTAAGTCAAGAGTATGTAATTCTATTTATTTATTCAGAGCATCATCTTTCATCTTACATTAAAAAAAAAAATTGTGTCACCTGGATGGCTCAGTCAGTTGAGCAGCCAACTCTTGATTTTGGCCTGGGTCATGATCTCAGGGTCCTGGCTCCATGTCAGTCTACCCTTCTCAGCAAGGAGTTGCTTTGTAAATACTGTATATTATGTTATTGTGAGCAGTATCTTAATTATTATTATACTTTATGGTTAGTGTAGTGGTCACCATTTGCTACATAAGGAACAACTAAAAAAATATCTAGGGCATAGAGCAGTAAGTATTTTCCACTCCTGCATTGTATTGGCTTGGGCCACTCACTCAGCGGAGGGGCAGGGGATCCCAAGGTTTTAGGCTTCTTAGGGTGGAAGTCAGAAGTTTCCATACGGCTGAATGGAAACAAGCAATGCTCTGAGCTGGCACACTCAAGTCATATACACTGTCACTTATTTCAGGGGCCAAAGCACATGATTTAGCTCAATCAATATCAGTTGAGTGGGAAAGTATATTCTCCCATGAAGGTAGTTCAGTGGGAATGAAATACTGAAGAGTAAGTGAATCAAACACAATTAACCAAAATTAGCCTTCTAAATAGGCAGAATGAGTTGAGATCATCTTGATGTTTATTTAATAAAAAGATCATCTGAAGGTATCTGATTTCAACTAGGGAAATTTCAACATTATACATATATAATTATAAGCATTAAGCTTAATTAATTCTTAGATTTATTCCAGAAGTATTTTCATTTTAAAAAATTGTATTTATTTTAAGTAACCTCCTCAGTAGTTATTGTGGGGCTTAAACTCAGGACCCTGAGATGAAAAGTCACATCATGTTCTGACTGAACCAGCTAGGTATCCCAAAAAGTATTTTTGTTTTTATTTATTTATTTATTTACTTGCTTATTTATTATTATTATTATTATTATTATTATTATTAAGATTTTATTTTTATTTACTGGGCAGACGGAGATCACAAGTAGGCAGAAAGGCAGGCAGAGAGAGTGGAGGAAGCAAGCTTCCCGCTGAGCAGAGAGCCTGATGTGGGGCTCGATCCCAGGACCCTGGGATCATGACCCTAGCCGAAGTCAGATGTTCAAAGTATTGAGCCACCCAGGTACCCCAGTAGTTTTGTTTTTAAACATGTTATTGAACATTAAGAAAAGATAATTTTATGAACTAATTGTTAATTGTGATGCTTTCACATAAGAGCTTGAAATGGTTATTATAATATTTGCTGCATGTTTTAGGATGTTTACCACTTTATGTTGTAGTAAATTTTATATGTATATATATAAATGTATGTATTGTCTTTCCTTTGAGGGGAGCAGTGAGAAACATATCTATCACCTAACCAAAAATCCATGGAAACAAGTGTTTCTCAATTTGATGTTAGGCAGCTTAATAGAATTATATATTCTCATTTGTTTCATCAAGTCTGTTATCTCTAGTGATAAAGTAAGTACTTTGCTATATTTTAAATTAAATGAAATTTTCTAGATAAATCAGAAGCCTAGTTAAAAAATAGCAAATATTCTTAAATTTGGTGTAATCAAATATCTTTTATCAGTAAGTCTACAATGGTAGAAAATATCCTCTGACTTCATTGTTGCATATTTAATATACTATTGTTCTTAAGTACTGTTGCATAAGAAATTCAGGATGAATTATTTTATTTGAGAAACTGATTTAACTGTATTCCCTGGAAAAGTCTTCTACTGTTCTTATATACTGAACTTTAAGTTTCTTATTTTATTGGGCTCTATATTGATGTTTAGAGTCTTTGGCTGAGAAGTATTCTATTTTATTTATTTATTTTGTTTGCCTTATATATGTCTAGAAATAGACATACTTGTATTTGTGGGCTTTAGAAATAATCTCTAGATCCAAATGAAGATATATATATTTATATCTTCTATATACTATACTATACTATATTTCAGCATATTTTTATAGAGAATTTAGAGGTCTTTTATCAATTCTATGTATATATACATATATCACATTTTAAGACATTATCAAGTACCACGTAAGCATAATTTTTGCATGTACTATATATTAAATACATGCTGACATGGTACTTGATAATGCCTTTAAGTAGTAAAAACACCTTAAAACAACAGCTAGCAATTATAGACATACAAACATACCTTTGAAAAACGAGAAATCTATTTTGGAAACATTAGCCATTTTTTAACAGTAATTTGGGAAGCATTAGAGATAGTAACCTGAGTCCATGTTTTCAGTCAAGGGAGGTGTAAGGAAAAGCACAAATTCTGGAAATTAGATTAATTTAATAATAGTAAGTCTAGTCTGCCACATTAAAATGCCCCAGAATCTTGTATGACATTGAGCATTTGAATGTCCAAAGCCCTGTCTGCTGAGGCAAATGTACAATATTCCTAAATCTACAGACTCTAATCAGGTGCCATGAAAGGAAGAATCTGGGGACATTAGGTCTAAGTTTTAAGGTTTTATATCCTCCTGGAGTTTATATTCTTCAACAGTATGTTATGAAAACAATCCCTTTCATTGTCACATCTTTCGAAAGTGCTCAAGATTGATATGGTTAAATCAATATTGCAAATTTTTTTTTACAGTTGAATAAAGAAATAAATACCAATACAATCCTTTGATGGCATTGCTTTCCAGAGAATAAAATGTTATCTTGTTCAGTATCTTTGATAGCTTTCATTTTTCCAAAGGATAATAATATTTGATGACAATGAGTGTCAATAATGCTAGAGACCAAAAATCTGTTCATCTATTTAATGGGCATGAGTGTTCTAATCTGAGAAAACAATGTATTTTAGACCGTCTCCAGTTTAGGTCTTTACTATAGTACTCCTTTGTGTTTCTGTAAGATTTAATACCAAATTGAGGGGCACTTTGTTGGTTTAGTTGGTTAAGCATCTGCCTTCAGCTCAGGCCCTGGAATCGAGCCCTGTGTTGGGCTCCCTGTTCAGCATTGTTAAAGACAATAAAGATATCACAAATGACAGAAAATCTTTTCACTTTTTTCCCATGACTATGTATCGATTTTAATTCACAGATACCTTTAGAATATTGTTACTGTTTGTATACTTCATCAGCAACTTTCCAATAGAGTGTTAAATTATACTATTTCTGCTCTATTATTATAGACAGGATTAGAAAAAATAATAGTGTACATGTGCTGTATATGATAGCTATTTCAATACAACCAATTTGTAAAATTACAGATTGTTTGCAAAAGATTATCTTTAAATTTGCAAAATAGCGTTGTTTATTGTTTCTTAATCTTATATGCTTTACGAATAGCTGTGATTTCTTTGCCTTTGCTTAGAAGCAGTCCAGACTGAAACTTGCTTTATTTCAATATGTCAAAATGAATTCCACCAAATGAAATATAAATTGAATTGCTTTCAGGAGTAAAATCACTTAGCTGCCATGAATCACAATTTGAGATTTTTAAAGAGCAAAACATTCTGGGGTGTGTGTGTGTTTGTGTGTGTGCATGTATGTGTGCGTGTGTGTGCATGTGTGTGTGTATGTGTGTGTGTGTGTGTGTGTGTCCCTGCTTATGTACCAGCAGGAAGAGTAATACATTATTGACTGAACTCTGGAATTCACTTGGAATTCCACTTTTACTGAAATGGAAGATTACTTTTCTTTGCCATGACTGATTTTGACAGTCAGAGATATTAGTGTGCGATGATATTTGAAACATTCTCTCACCTCATTTCCTAAACTTTAGTATAACAAATAATATATTATTGTATTGTGTTATTTTCAAGTATTTAATGTATTTGTAATGTTTTAGGATGCAGATAACTTCAGCATGACCATTTCCACACTTTCAGGTATTTAAATAATGCCAATAGTTCTTATTTTTGGGTGTCAACTCCATTTAAACACATACTATCCCTGAATTTGTGAAATACAAATTGTACTAACAATAAAATATTGGTATGTTCCATTTATTTATTTATTTGTTTATTTGTTTATTTATTTATATTATTTTTTTTTAAGATTTTATTTATTTATTTGACAGAGATCACAAGCAGACAGAGGCAGGCAGAGAGAGAGAGGGGGCGAAGCAGGCTTCCTGCTGAGCAGAGAGCCGGATGCGAGGCTCGATCCCAGGACCCTGAGATCATGACCCGAGAAGGCAGAAGCTTTAACCCACTGAGCCACCCAGGCACCCCAAGTACGTTCCATTTAAAGTAGCTATTCGAGGAACGAAGTTCTTAAATATTTATCGTTGTAGTGGTTGGAGGCTCCTTTCCATTATGTGAGCCTCAAAGTTATTCTTTCTAATTATTTTCCTATCTTATTTCTTGGAAGAAGATAGAAAAAATACTTAAAAGAGGCCATGCAACTGGGAAATTGAGCTACTGGCTGCCTTGGGTGAATTCCTCTAACCACCAAGTGTCTTTGAAACCATTTTAAACAGAATTAGCAAAATTCTTAGATTACATTTCAAATAGATCCCTCCTCATTATTGCGTAAGTAATTTTTCCTGCTTTCTTCTACTTTACTACTTTTTAGGTAATTAATGCACATAATATGTAACTGGCCCAAAGTATAAAGCCCTATTGTAAAACATTTTTTAATCTTTTGTACAAAATATTTATTAAGCATTGAAATTTTGTATGTGGGTATTTATTCTGTTGTCCATTTTTTTTTTTTTAACACATATACCTGTCATCTCAAAGTCAGTAATGATGTGAAATGTGTGTAAGGACACTTATTTTAAATTATTCCTGCATCAAGCAGGGTATAGCAAAATCAAAATTTTTAATGATATTTACCATGTACTAATGCTGCTATAAAGTCAATGTTGTCTTTTTTCCATTTTCTTATGATAACTGGGAATCCAACAACTAAGTGAGTATAAGTATGGCCAAATGACAATTTATCTCTCAAAATTACTGCACATAGACATACTATAAACAAATATTGGGATCTAGTATCAGCTTGATTGGGTCTGAGACAAACCCCTGAACACTTAGTTGTGTGTTTATTGACCTATAAACCTTTTTGAGTACACAACATTAATTTGGCTTTGCTTCTTTTTGTATCTGTATTATATTTCTTTGCTTATTTTATTTTATTGTTACGCTGTTAAAGCAGTATTCTTTCAAGCCCTCTAGTTCAACTTTCTTGCCATTTACTTTCTACTTATTCATGTTATCAGTTCTTCTTGAATGACTGTAAAGATAGCAAAAAAGAATAAGAGTTTGTTGACTGAATTTAGCAACTTGCTTGAAATTCCACATTTGCTGAAGTAGAAGTTAGTTTAGTCTCTACCATGATTTTGAGGAATTTCTCCATTTCATGTAAGTTCTCAAATTTATAGCATATATAGCCTATATTATTCCCTTATTATCTTTTAAATCTCTATACGGTATATAGTGATATTCTCCTTTTCTTTTCTGATATTTGTTTTTTTGTGTTTCCTCTCTTTTTTCCCTGTTGAGTCTGGATTTATCAATTTTATTGCTAGCTTCAAAGAATCATCTTTGATGTCATCTGGTTTTCTGTATTGTTTTTCTCAATTTCATTAATTTATGTTATTATTTTCATTGTTTCTTTCCTTCTGCTTCTTTTGGTTTTAATTTGCTCTTCTAGTTCCTCAATTTGGAAATGTTGGTTGCTGATTTTACATCTTCCTATTTGTCTCTTTTAGTGCTATAAATTTTTCTGTAAGCATTGCTTCACTGCAAACCACAAATTTTAATTCTACTTTAATTTTTATTCAATTAAAAATATTTTATTTCCTTAGTGATTTCTGTTTTGACAAATGGACTGTTCAGAAGTATAAAACTTAATTTCCAAATGTTTTGATATTTCCCAGATATCTTTCTATTGCTGAATTCTGGTTGAATATCATTACAGTACAAGAAAATACTCTGTGTGATATCTACTTTCTAAAGAGTCTTGATAGCCCACAATATATCTTTATTTTTAGCTTCGTAAATGTTCTTGAGACTACTGTGCATTTTATCATTGTTGAGGGAGGTTTAAAGATGCCAATAACATCAGTTTGGTCAACCGTGTTGTTCAGGTCCTGGGCTGTTACCCATTTCTGACTTCTCGTTCCATCAATTCCTAAAAGAGGATTTTTTGAAGTCTACATTGTAATTGCATATTTGTCTAGTCCTATACTCAGTCACATTATTTTTTTATCTCATGAATTTAGAGGCTCTGTTGTTAGATTCACACACATTTAGGGTTGTTAGATCTTCTTTGAAAATTGAAATCTTTATCATTTTGTAGTTTTCCTCTTTTAGATAAAGCGATATATCAGTATTGTCTTGCCATTTTATTATGCTTAGTGCTTGCATGGTATGCTTTTTTTCACCCTTTTACTTTTAACTTATGTCTTTACATTTAACATTATTCTTTGTAGACAGCATATTTTACTTTTTCATTAAATCCGATGTCAGTGTTTTAATTGGTATGTATAGATTGTTTATAATTAATGTTATTATTAATGTAGTTGAAGTAAAACAATCATGCTAGCTATTTTCTATTTGTTCCATCTCTTTGTTTCTTTTATCTTCTTTGTTTCTGTCATCTTTTATTTATTTTAGTTATTTTTAGGATCCCATTTAATCTCCACTAATTGTTATTTATATTTTTTTATTTAAACTTTTTTTTTTAAGATTTCATTTATTTGCCAGAGAGAGAGAAAGAGAGAGCACACAAGCAGGGGGAGCAGCAGGCAGAGGGAAAAGCAGGCTCCCCGCTGGGCAGGGAACCTGATCCCAAGACCCTGAGATCATGACCTGAGCCATCCAGGCGCCCCCTATTTATCTTTAAAGAGTATTTTTAGAAGTTGCTCTCAGACTTACAATGTTTATCTTTAATCTGAGTATACATTCAAATCATGTTATATAGTTTGCTATGTAGAAGAAACTTAAAACAGTTCGCAGATGGTGTCTAGCTTAGAATGGTCTGACTTAACATTTTTTGACTTTATGGTGGTGCCAAAGTGATCCTCATTCAGTAGAAACCATACCTGAGATTTTGGTTTTGATCTTTTCCCACCTGGTTACAAAGTGTAGGAGACTCTCTCCTCATGCTGGATGGTGGCAGAAAGCCATAGCTCCCTGTCAGCCACCTGATGACAAGGCTGAACACCTGATACTCTTACTATCATTCAGTACTGTGCAGTATTCAGTAAATTATGTGAGATATTTAACATGTTACTGTAAAATAGGCCTTATATGTTAGTGATTTTCCCCAACTATCGGCTAATGTAAGGGATATTTAAAAAAGCAGTTAAAGGGAACTTAAGAGAATTTAAGAGAAATTAAACTGGAATGTTCTGTGGGTTAATGCATTAAATGCATTTTCAACTTACGATACTTCTATTTAATGAAGGGTTTATTGGATTATAACCCCACTGTAAGTTGAGGAAAATTTCTACCCCCAATTTCTCCCTATTACCATATAGTTTGGTTTGACATGTGCTATCAACTTTGGGTTGTACTGATGATACTTTCACTCAGTTTTTGTTTATCTGAGAGCAGCTTTATTTTTTCTTTGATTCTGAAGTATGTTTTTATTGTGCATATAATTTTGCATTGAAAGTTCTTTCTCTGTCAGCACTTGAAAGATATCACCTTATTGTTTTCTGGCTTCAGGGGTTCTGATTTGAAATCTACTGTACTGTGATATAGGATGTGTGTTTTTTCTCTATTTTTAAAATTTGTTTCTTTTTCTTTGGTTTGGAGAAGATACACATAGATTTCTTTTTGTTAGCTTTTTGTTTGTTTTAATATTCATCCTATTTGTATCCTTTAAGATCCTGGGAGCTGTGGTATAATATCTGTTTTAACTTTTGGAAAATTCATAGCCATTATCTTTCAAATATTTCTTCTTTTTCTTCTCTGGGATTCCAACATTCATTCCAGCATGAATGTTAGATCACTTAGTATTATCTCACAGTTCTCGGGTCCTCTCTTCTTCTTTGGTAAAATTTTACTTTCTTTTTTCCTCTTTGGTGTCTCCCTTTGAGTAATTTATTGATCTATTTTCAAGTTTATTGATTGAAGTCCCCAGCTGTGCCAATCTATTAATGTGACATCAAAGGCATTCTTCATCTTTAATTCTGTTTTTTTGTTTTGTTTTGTTTTGTTTTTATTCTAGCATTTTCATTTGATACTTCCTTACAGTGTCCATCTCTCTGCTGACATTTTCCACTGGTAATCCATATTGTCCACCTTTTCTACCAGAGGCCTTACCATGTTAATAGTAGTTATTTTAAACTACATGTCTGATGTATCTAGGATTTATCTATTTGTGGCATAACTGAATCTGGTCCTGAAGATTGCTTTGTTTATCACTTACTTCTTTGCCCATCTTGTAATTTTTTAATGTAACCAGACATTTCATGCAGGACAGTAGAGATGGAGATAAAAGACTTTATGCCTAAATATGGGTACCTCTTTTCTTCTGTGAACATTTATGGGAGTATTTAGGAAATCTAATTAGTGGTCAAACTGCGCTTGGGCTTTTGGTTTGTTTGTTCCTGTGGTTTCCTCGGTGCACCACACACTTCGGATACCTCTAGCACTACCTTCTCTTGCTGTGGGGCTGTTGTCCTGAGATGTTTTCTGACTGTCTCTTCCACTCGCTGATTTCAGGCTTTTCTTGGCTCTGTGCCTCAGAGAATTCCTCTCCACACTCTGGCCCCCTTTCCACTGTTACTTGGAACTTGTATTGTTGGTGATGGAGAGTTTGCATGTGTGGTGGTAGAGGAGCTGTTTTCTGTTCTGATTAACTTGAGTCTTAGACACTATATACTCTTGAGGGTTGGCCTTCTCAGTGATTTTGCCCTGTCTCAGGCTGCAAGGCTTGGCCCAACATATATTCCTGCCTTTCCCCCAAGGACTGAGAGTATTTTACTCCTTCCTTCCCATAACTGGGATTGTTTCTCACAGGGTCCTAAGGGATTGTCTTTTTGACTTTCTTCCAGCGGCTTAAGGCCTTTGTTCCATAGCAGAAATAGACAAAGATGTAGGCACTGTGCTTTCCTACAGTGGCTGTTTGCTTCTTTTCTTTAGCCTGTGCCCCATGGATGCTTTCTTAAGATGGTCATCCTGCCTCTAGCTGTTCTGAGTATCTAGTAGATCTATGGCTGTGAGTAGGTACAAATTCCCTATTAGGTTACAGGCTGGCATTGCATCAGATCATTCATTTTTCTATTGTACTAGAATAAGCAGTTACTAATCTAGACAAGAGTCTACATAGGAAGGAAATTTAACATACTCAGCAATACTGATCTCACAGCTAGAAAAGGCACTATTTTTACTGTGATCTGGGTGAATAATGAACCCCACTGTTATGCATTATACAGCTTTGCAGTTGCAAATATTTTGGCAGTAATAATACTAAGAATATATGTATCAATACAGAGAGTGCTAAAGAAAAATTAGATAAACATACAGGAGAGTTCAGTGTATTATCCTTGTAACTTTTCTGTAAATTTGAAATTATTTTATAATAAAATATTTCTTGGGACACCTGGGTGGCAGAGTCAGTTAAGCATCCAATCCTTGGTTTCAGCTCAGGTCATGATCTCCAAGTCCTGGGATGGAGCCCTGAGTTGGGCTCCACAATGAGTGTAGAATCTGTTTGACATTCTCTTTCCTCTCTCTATTTACCCCTTTGCCCCCAACTCTCTCTCTCTCTCTATCAAATAAATAAATCTTTAAAAAATAAATAAAATGTTTCTTGCCATCAAATGATGCTGCTAAGGAAATAGTGTAAAGACAAGCCACATATAACCAACAGAAAAGAAATAACAGCAGCCTAGATCAAAAACTCCGATTATTCGGTAACTAAAAAGTTTAAAAAAAGAAAAATGGGAAAATACAAGGAAAAATGTTCAACAAAAGATGAAATATGAGTGAAAACAAACATAAAAGTATGTCTAACCTCAGTATGAGAAGAAAGAAATATAAAATATGGTGATGATTCTTTACCCACCAAACTGGCAAAAATTTATAACTGACAATAAATAGTGTTGTAATGTAAATGCTGAATCACTAAATTTTATACCTGAGACTAATATTGTACTGTGTGCAAACTAGCTGGAATTTAAATAAAACCTTGGAAGAAAATAATGTTGCAGAAAATGTGGAGCAACAAGAATTCTTATACATTGTTTGCAGATGTATAAGTATATAGTGTAAAACAATTTTTATTTGTCACCCTTATGATATCTCTATACCAAAGTCTAAGAATCATGTCCTGGAAGACTAGAAATATAAAGGATTGTACAGATATACCTCCTGCACTTGAACACCATGGATGTGAATTCCCACATACTAAATAATGTTATATATTTTGTGTGTAAGATTTCTTAACATGCCAAAGGAAATTTGCAATCAGATTTCACATGGTGTTTTTCTCAGATTTGCACATAGAAAGCTAATTGAATTCTTCATTATTTTATAAAGTTCTGCTTCAAATAACTTTTTTATTTTTTATTAATTTATTTATTAAAGATTTTATTTATTTATTTGACAGAGAGAAACATAGTGAGAGAGGGAATGCAAGCATAGGGAGTAGGAGAGGGAGAATCAGTTTCCCCACCCAATAGGGAGCCCAGTGTGGGGCTTGATCCTAGGACCCTGGGATCATGACCTAAGCCAAAGGCAGATGCTCAATGACCGAGCCACAAAGGCATCCCTTCGACTAACTTTTTAATAAAATAAAGTATTACTATATTGGTGAACTAATTTTAAATATCAAATGGCAAATGACAAGAAATCTCTTTTTAAATTTTAGCTGATAACAAAGAAACTTTGTACTAGCTGAATTATAAAATGCTTATTTCTTGGTACCAAACGTAAGTAATTTTTTTTTAAAGATTTTATTTATTTGGGAGAGAGAGAAAGCAAGAGCAAGAGGTAGGAGCAGGGGGAGAAGGAGAGCCAGACTACCTGCTGAGCAGGGAACCCTACATGGGGCTTGATCCCAGGACCCTGGGATAATGACCTGAGCCAAAGGCAGACACTTAACCCACTGAGCCACCCAGGCATCCCCTGCAAAATAAGTAAACTACTTGAAGAAAATAAATTGAATTTTCTATACTGATGTTTTATAATTTATTTCATTGGAATCCAAATACAATCTAAAATAAACCTTAGAGCATTCATGAAAATGCATGATGGCCAGATATCTACAGATCAGATCATTATTACTTAGTTGAAATTAATATCCATCAAATGGAAACTTTTCCATCAAATGGAAAGAGTTATAATTATTTTCACTTACAGAAAACTTTGAAAATTTATTATGTTTATACATTTAATAATGCCTCAAGTTAAGATTTTTTTTTTAATCCTACACACAATGCTTAGGGAAAATAACTGAAACTATTTCTAATTACTTTTTAATACCACAGTGTTGGATTGTGCATTCCTTTGCCTGTTGGGGCAACACAGAATTGGTGTTTTGTTTTGTTTTATAAAAGGACTCCCAGATAGATGAATATAGAAGAAATCCTGTGCGAGATATGACTCCATTATTTTCCCAACACTACCAATAAATTCTGATTCAATGTAACAAAAATGAAAAAGATAGAAAATGCTTTTTAGTCTTAAATTTGAAATGGAACCCCCCCCTTGGTATAAATGTTGGACTTTTATAATGTATAGGAACAATTCCCTGCTCGACTTCTGTGGTTATGCCATCCGCTTCTGTTTGTAGATTGCTAAATATGTATTTCATTTTTTCTTATTTGTCCTGTTTTTCTGAGAGTGGCTAGGTTTTTCTGTTCTCTAGTTCAGTATCTAGTGGAGTTTGAGTTCTCTGGAAACAAATTCTGAGATGGAGGACTTCACACAGGAGAGTTATTAAGGAGTGCTCCCAGAACCAACACCTATAGATAGGTAGAGGAGAAAGCGGAACCGGGCAGAGGAAAAAGTGATCTATGCTGCAGACTCAACAAAAGCCTCAACAGATCTGGAGAAGGGGATCTAAAGCTTGAAAGGTCCTTCAGAGTTTCCATGAGTTGGGTCGAGGGAGATTTGGAATTTATACCCCTGTGCTAATTTGTCTTTGAATGTGAGTTCCTGGGGAAGAGGCTGTATCCTTGGGTGAAGCAGCTCTCTTTTACAAACCGTCTCCAGAAGAAGGCTGAGATTTGAGAGGTTTCTGTATGAAGCACCCTGAGAACATGCAAGAATAAGTTCTTTGTTCTAAAAGGGAGAACTAGGTGAGAGTCATAGCACCTTCAACAGCCCACCCCTTGCACCACTCAGAGTCACATCTTTGTATGAAATTTACCAATGGGTTTTTTTCAGCTTTCTTGGGGCTTTTAGTCTTGAGAAATTCGTGAGAAGAACTATAGCTCTTACCACTGCTGTTGGTCACTGGGCCACAACAAATAGTGTTTCCTTGTTATACTGCCTTTTTCAGATTTCTTTGATCTTAAGCTAGTTTCTCATACACATGAACACACTCAAGAATAAGTAAATATTTTTATGTTCTTCTTACTTTTAGTCTCTTTTCTGTTCTTTGTTCATTTACATACAAAATTTTGAGCTGGATTTCCAGAAATCTATTTGTCAGCTGAAGTTTTTCAGATGAATATTATTAAGCAACCAGTATTTTCTGTTTGTATTATACATTTCTTTGCAATAAATGAGACAGAATAAGGTTAAAAATATAATGCTGCAAAATGTACCTACAAGTAGACTAAGGCCCCAAGTCTATATATTCCTCATTCCTCCATGTAGAAACCCATTAATAAGTTTCCATTTAAGTGACGTTCAATTGAGAATGAAAATGACACATTCTGCATTGTTCTAGTGTCACTAAACCACCCAAACATTACTGTAATATACTCATAGTTCATTTTTGTGTGGTAAGCCTTTTTTTTTTTTTTTTTTGTAATCCCTGGTTCATTTTAATAGGTAAAGAGGAAGAATGTTAAAATATTTCCATTACCTCACCAATATAATCACCATGCATTTGCAATGGCTTCAAGCTAAAAGCAATACAATTATGACCAAGTATAAATACGTGTGGCCAAAGTGCTTGAGATATCCATTATCTCTTTTTTTTCCCCGTTTTTAAAATGTAGATCTAACTGACTTTCAAGTAATATGGGAATGATGCATTATCCTGAACACTAATAAGTTTGTTTCATGAACTAACTAATGGTCAGGCTAAAATCCTTACCATCTCCGAGTCCTCCAAGTCCTTTAATTTGCTGTTCCTGAATGGTTGTTCTTAGCAGAAAAAGACTGCCACCCTGATGAATCATCTGCACCCATACCTGTCTGTAGGACAACATTCAGTCATGGTTCCATCCAGTCCTGGATCATTTTCTCAATATCTAATTCATTTTTTTCCTTTGTGTGTTAGCTTCATCTTTGAGGTGGTTTCCATGACTGTTGGAAGATGAGATACTAGCAGCTGCTGAAAGCAATATGGTTCACATCAATGAAGAGTAGCAACATTTCTTCCTGTAAGTATCAAAGTCCTGAAATTCACACTGATTGGACTGTCCCTGAGTCATTCCTTATGATCAAGCAATTGTAATGTACTGATTTCCTAGCTGTGAATTATCCGAACCTTTGTGGCAAGTTAGGTAGGAATACCCTGTCTTAGATAAACACCTTGACACTGAGTATTGAGGTTATGTCACCAAAAGAAATGCTGTAACATCGTGGGATAGGGATAGATTAGATGTTGATGTGAAAACTTGTGATGACTATTACCACAGATGAGTTCCCTGGATGCAAATCTTGAGAGTGGATTTGGTATTCAGGAAGTATATTAGGGTGCATCCTTAGATCATCACCTGTGGAGGAAGGAGAAGGAGATCAGTAATGGGCAGAGCAGCAGAGTCAAGGACTGGTTTCACCAACCCTCTTAAATGTTCTCTAGCTAGAATGGTTCTTTAGAGTTGTTCTCAGTTAGATTGAAATGGCCAGGGGTTTGCCCTTCTAGATCTGTTCCAGATCATTGAACATGGCCACTCGGGAAAGAGGCATGACTCTGCTGCTTCTCTGGAGGTGAGGCAACTCCTAAAGGGTTGAAAGCCAAAGGCACTTGATGATAGGATTCCTAGCAGCTGAGCCAGAACTTCTTCACATCCTGGATCTGCCACATTCACCATAGGCCCTACAAAGTAATATGTGAAACTCTATTCATGAATATCCTTTATGTACTGGTTAACTCTGAAAGTGAATCGTGTTCCAACTTGACAAAGGAGTCCAAGATTGATTTAATTAATTCTGTGTTCTTCCAGATAATCAGGAGTTAGATTGAAACAAAAGGTAATGTTTATTTTCCTCTCCTAATAATTCCATATCAATCTCAAATCCTGAAGAGACAGAGCATGCATCAGAATTCTTCAGAAATATCAATCCACCTCACATTTAGCTTTATAAATCAAACACAGGGTTTTTGAATACTAGCTAAGTTACACAGCAGCATAAAATCACACTCCCTCCTACTAATAAAATGAACAAATAGTTTTTAAAAGAAGAGAGGAAGAAAAGGGAAGAAATTCCATAAGAAGCCATAAATACGGAAATGTGAACAAATGAAAGCCATACACCTCAAAAAACAAACCTAAGAAAAGAAACAGAGGATTCTGATATGACAGATGATATAGTCTGGGATCCCTGAGCCAGTTTTCTTGCCCCCAGAATAAACCTTGAAAAAAGAACACGACTTTACAAAATTTTCTGAACTCTCACTAAAATCTTCCATATGGAAAAAAAAAATGTGTACTTGGGGAGAAGTAGGCATACCTTCTGATTTTTTTCCCCCTCTACTATTATTCTATATAGTTTGATTTTTAAAATAATAAGTAAGCATGGGATGCCTGAGTCGCTCAGTCAGTTAAGCCTCTGCCTTTGGCTCAGGTCATGATCCTAGGGTTCTGAAAGTGAGTCCCACATCGGGCTCCTTGCTCAGTGGGGTGCCTGCTTCTTCCTCTCTTTCTGCCTGCTGCTCTCCCTGCTTGTGCTTGCTTGTTCTCTCTCTCTCTGACAAATAAAATCTTTAATTTTTAAAATAAGCATATGTTATTTTTATTTAAATAGGGATTATCTGTGTGAAAAATAAAAATAAGAAATAAAAAAAATAGTTCATGTGTCCTCTAAGCAGTACCTAACTTATGAGCACCAGGACAATGAACTGGAATCTGAGTTGAATTTGGTCAGTGTCTTTTGTGCTCAACAAATCTTCAATAGACATACTTCCAAAAACAAAAACAAAAACAAAAACAACAACAACAACAACAAAAAAAACTGCTTGATTCAAAACAAGTAATAGAAATTATACTACATCAATTTTCTGTATGAATTTATTCTAAAGAGATGACAATACTCTTATACATTACCTTAGTACTTTTTAAGCAGTATACATTAAAAAAATAACTCTTCTCTTCCTAAGTCCTTTTTTTCTATAGGTTTATATTGTAGGTAGTATTAGTGACAATGAAAATCATGCATTTGTTGTGTCTGCCAATAACGGATATCCCATAGGGAACTACTAGCTGGGGTCAACCCCTAGGGGCACCTCTTTAGGATCCATTATGTATTACTAACACCTAACTTTCATACGTCAAAATAATGCAACTAGAAGCCTGCTTAGTGCATATCTCACAGCTAGATGAATATCGAGGTTCAGCAGATGATTTTCTCCCTCTACTCTTCTTGCCTCCCACCATGCTTTAAGTGACCGACCTTAAAAAAGAAAAAAAGGGGTAAGAGAAGAAAGAAAAACAAATAAACCATTTGTCTAAAAGGGACGAAAGGAATGCATATCAGTAAATCCAGTCCTTAAAGACCATTCTATGTTAAAGTAATCCCACTGTCATCATTGGCTTTGTGTGAGGGTTCCAAGAGACTGGAGTTGAAATTGCAGATGTACCATGTATTAGGATTATCCAGAGAAACAGAACCAATAGGATGTATTTAGATATGGATAATGTAGAAAAGGAAATTTCTTGTAAAGCAATTGGCTTGCATACTTATGGAAAAGACAAAGTCCCACAATCTGCCACCTGCAAGCTAGAGAATCAAGAAAAGTTACTAGTATAATTCAGGCTGAGTCTGAAAGCCTGAAATTCAGGTGCTTATGGCATAAGTCCTGGTCAGAGTATAAAAGCTCAAGTGCCAGGTTCTCTAAAACCCTGGGCAGGAGGAGATGGGTATTTGAGCTTAAGCAGAGAGAAAGAATTTGTCCTTCCTTGGCCTTTTTGTTCTATTTAGGTCCTCAACAGATTCAATGATGCTCAGTGCGTTCGTGAGGGTGATCTTTACTCAATTGACATAGTCAAAGGCTAATCTCTTTCAGAAACACCCTCACAACAGATATACTCAGAAGTGGTTCACTATTTATCTGGGCATCTCTTAGCCCAGTGAAGTTGACATACAGAATTAACCATTACACACCCTGGCAATCTTCTTGGTCTTTTTATGCCTCACTTTCTTTATCTATTCATTGGCTATAGATAAGGACTAGTATTCTTGGGGTTACTAAGAGAATTAAGTAGGTCAGAACACTTTATAAGTGGTAACATACTATAAAACCCAATGAAACGGAATCCCCCAGTTGTACCCAGCCTAAACTAATTTAGACTCACTTTGACAAATCAGAGAGATGATGACTACTCCACATATTATTGTGCAGGAGCTATTTTATTTTCAGACTAAAGAAGAAAAGTGTGTGTGTATGTGGTGTGTGTGTGTGTGTGTGTGTGTATGTGTGTGTGTGTGTGTGTTTTAAAATGTAAAAATCAGCAAATGTTACTATGACGTGGAGGTCAGAAACAACATACAGATACTAAAGAACCAAGTGATGGAGATGGCCCTGGGGATTTTAAAAAGATATTTAACAGATTTTAAATGACCCAGCATCTCTTGATTTGGTGTGGGCTTGGGCCAATTTTAGTTAGATTTCATGTGGGAGGTAGGCCTAAAATAACATTCAAAATACATTAATAAAAGCTGACTTCTCCTTTGGAAATGTATGTAGGAGCATAGATATTCATACTATGGTCAGACTCAGTCCATTCTGGAGATTCCTGAGCCATCTTCATAGGTCTTCCAAGGAAAACAGTGTGAAAATCAATAAATTAAATAAGCTTTAAAGTTATCTCTAAAAGAAAGAATTGAACTGAATGTTATAGATTTACTATATAGATTTATTTCTGTGTTGTGTTCTTTGGTTGTGGTTTATACCAAATTCAAGAATCATGCTCTTGAGCTATTCCCCCACTCATGAATACATTTAAACTGAAGGAAATATAGTATAACATCTGTCATTTTTCTGTTCCTTCTTCTTTTCCAGTCCTAAAGCTTTGCAGGGAACTACTATAGTTACTAAGTACTCTATCAAAACTAACCATTTTCCTACAAATGTGCAGAACTAGTCTTTGATCAGACAAGCAAACTTTCCTGTGAAAGAATTATTCACTCATTCATCACTTTGAGTGGTGGTTGGGTTCAAGATACAATGGGAAAAGCAGGAAATGACATGGCTTTATCTTTAATAAATTTCCAGTCTGGTGAGAAAGAAAAGAAAAAAAAAATCTTATAGCATGAGTTGATACTTTTTACAAAATAGGTATAAAATACTATGAAAACACAGTGGGGGAAAAATGATGGAGTCTGTTCGAAAAAGTTGTCACCTTCCAGAGGCAAATTTCCACACCAGTCTTGAAGGATGAGTGAGACTTTATCACATAGAGAAAAGAGAAAGAGATGATGAGGGAGAGAAGGAGGTATATAGGGTCTGGGCAGAAAAACAAATGTGGATAGGACATGGAGAAGTAATTAACCCAGGATATTAGCCTGTCAAATAACAGTTGATGAGGCTTTCAAGTGAGGGAAACACTAAGGCCCAATTGACAAGTTTGCATTATTTTTACTAATAAAAGCAAATAAACAGTGTCAACTTTTTGTTGTTATTACTCTTAAATTTTTAGATTGCCTTCCTCTGAAGAACACAATGCACAGTCTCATTACATTTTCTTTCTTTTTAAAAAATATTATATTAATTTATTTCACACACACACACACACACACACACACACACACAGAGAGAGAGAGAGATAGCACAAGCAGGGGGAGATGCAGGCAGAGGCAGAGGGAGAAACAGGCTTCCTACTGAGCAAGGAGCCCTATTCAGGCCTCAATCCCAGTATCCTGGGATCATGACCTTCGCCAAAGTCAAATGCTTAACTGACTGAGCCAGCCAGGCAACCCTCTCATCGCATTTTGTTACTATGGTCTCAGGGACAACTTTTGGACTTAGGCAGATCTTTCATTGAGATTTTGCCAACTCTGGCCAGCAAGCAGCAAAAGTAGACGTGATAACAGAAATTTGACATTGTAAAATTTTCTGGTTATATTCAAGAGAAATGGAATAAATCAAGTCAGGTTTTAACCTGCTTATACAAAGTGAGCCTTCAACCATTTAAAATTTCACTCATCATCACTAATTATAATTCTGTATTTTTGAAGGCTTCATAGTTCAACCCTAGCATTTTGCTCAAGGCTGACACTTGGGCTTTCCCTTCAAAACTTCATAAGAACTAGAATCAGGTAAAACCAGTTTAGCAGATCTAGTAGAGGGTGAGTTACAATCCTTATACTATCCCGTACTCCAAACACTTACCCCCAAATTGATGGGTGCTGCTGCTGGAATGTCAACATTCTCAGAAATACTGTCAACAAAAGCAGGGCTGGTCTCCAAGATATTCAAAACAAGTAACTGAATAAGGTACTATTTTGAAATATGACTTCTTTATAGCTGATTTTGAAATTATTGACCACATAGAATCTTATTTATCTGGCCTCCTTCAAAGAAAAAAATCTCTCAGAGCTTTGTGCATTGATAATGTTTTAGGTTTTTTTTTTTTTTTTTTTTTTTAATGGTAGGTCATGAAAAATTTTGAGGGCAGTGGAATTGCCTGGAAACTAATATGAAATTATAATCATTTGTAATTCTAACAAAGAAAAAGTGTATTCATAAAAACCCACAGGCAGTCATGAAATTAAAAACTACAAGAACATAAGCCATTTTGTTTCATTTTAAAGTGCCCATTAAAGTGGCCATTCAGAATACTGAGTAACCTTAAATATATCATCACAGAAGCAAAGAATTTTAATGTTCAGAGGGACTTTGGATATCATCTATACCAGCCTTTTAATTTGACATATGAGTGACTACGTTTGATAAAAAATAAGTGGCTAGGCTAAATTCACCAGAAAAGCAGAAATTATGTAACAGAGTTCTTGACTAAGCATTGAATTCTGATAGACATTATTTAGAGGTATCGCTTTTGGAAATATTAAACTATATGTTTTCTTACCTGTCTTATCTCTTTAACTAAAGTACTCAATTCAGGTTGAAAGACATGAGGCTTCTCTGTCTTAGAAGAATCAAATTCTTGGTTTTTCACTCAAAAACCATGGTCCAGATGAAAGAAAGACTAGGTTACAGAACATTGTATATTTAGGATGAACCAGAAATCTATTCCCCATTCCCTACCCTTCCCTTATATATAAATAAGAGAAAACAAATCCTTCAAGAAGAGAGAGAAAAGTAATTACTGGAGAGAAGGACAATTAAAAAGTAGGCTTTATCAATGTACACTCCAAGAAGATGATAAATGAGCAGACAAGTTTGGAGATTTTAAGACAAAGAGGATCTGATGCCTGCTCACACAGAGGCAATGGTTTTGAAGCAGCTCCCTGGACCAAAGTGCAGAAAGGGTTGCTAGGAGTATTGCAGAAAGAGTCACTGCTTCACTCCAGGGATGGAGCCCAGTGATGAGCCCCAGCAGGGTACAGAACTTTGAGGTTACCAATTAGCTAAATGGTGACAATAGGGAACACCTTCCCACCCAGGAAGCAACTGCAATTGGTTTTGATAGAATAGCCTTATATTTGCATTGTGGGTTTGTACTTTCTGACTACCAAGTCTTAGCCAACAATACTTTCCCAGAACCTGAAGACTATACAATCTAAGAGCACAGGGTACTACTTCATAGCAAACGAAGTGCAGGTGTGAGCTTGAACATGGGATTCACTGATCCTATTATATACTATACTATCCAGAGGTTTCTGGCCTAATAAAATGACTGCAAAAAGTGGAGAAAACACATCTAAAGCCTCAGTTTGGAGAAGGCAACCTGACAGGATTCAGTGTCATCTTCCAGAATGCTGTGCCTACTTTAAAAGACTTTTCTGTGTTTCTGTATCTTCAATGGGTAGAATACTTGGCTCCCCAGCCTAAATGGTGGAAAGAGAAAATACATTATTAGGGAATTTGTGTCTTCCATTCCTACAACTCTGAACTATGAGGACTTAGATGTACTGGTTTGCAACAGGAAAATGCTTTAGTCAGGAGATACAAAAGGAGTTCCATTTAACTATAAAGATCAGTAGCAACCTGGTCATTTTGGGCTCCTCGTGTTGTGAGACAAGGAATGAGAAAGGAGTCTTACCATCTTAGAAAGGATAATTGATCCTGATCACCGTGTAGGGCTACAGCTACACGATGGGGACTATGTGAAATAAGTTTCAACCAAGGTAATCGACTTGGGCAATACTTTGCTAACTATGTACAACTTTAATGGTAAACAGAAAAAATGGAGCAATAATGATGGGCTAGTCTGTATAGGGCTCAGACTTCAGGGATGGATGTCTATTACATCACTAAGGACCACCAAGAACAGCAGAGAAGCTGTTTTACACAATGGTATAAAAAATCAGCAAAAACTATTTTCATGTCAACACTAGCAAAGAACTAAAATCAGAGAGGAACAATAACCTTTATTCACTGATGATTCAACAGGCTTCAAATAACTTCTCTGCAATCCACTTGGGAATTTATAGACAAAAAGTGGTTTCAGTTATTTCTGAATGAATTCCCATCTGACATAGCCAAGGACGAATCTAAAATGTCACTTTGCCTCCAAAAGTTTAAGAGTTTATAAAATATAACGTTTTCTGAATATCCCACCCTTTTGGGTGGGATTAGGAAAATATCCTAGGGGATATTTTGAAAATATCCCCTAGGTGGATATTTATACTGGGAAAATATCTGCTTATCTACAGAGAAAAAATAAAAATTAAAGTGGTTTTGCCACTTTAGAAATCTTTTGTTACATTGCATTTTTTAAAGGGTGTCTAACAACAGCACTTTTCAAATAAAAATAAACAATGTATTGGGCAGTAAGTATCCTGATAACATTAATTCATGAAAATCATTCAATGGAAATCATTAATTTGCCTTTCCTGTCAGTTTAAAAGTCGTCTAGATAATGAAAAGAGACAAAAAGGAAGAGTACAATCTCTAACATGGAGACTTCTGTACGATTATTAAGTTAAATAGTAAGATTATATTTTAGGTTAATGAATGAGAAATTAATATAGGACTGAAATAATTAAAAGGGAAAATATTTGTTTAATGACTTAATATATAAAGTTTCGTTTTAATTATATCACTTCATTGCTTAAAATCACTTACTAGTTTTTTACTTCCTGTAGGATAAATTCTCATGTCTGTATCTGGGCATTTACGCTTCTCCCTAAGGTATTCCGAGTCTAATCTTAATTTACCTTCTTCTACAAATTCTTCTCTTAAGCCATACTTGACTACTTGCTGGTCCCTCAAATTGTCCACTATAATTTCATTTCCATGCCTTTTCTTTTCCTGTCTCCTCTCTCGGCAAAAAAGTCTTCTGCCACCTCCCAGAGAGAACACATTCTTCTTTCTCCTCCAGATCCGTCTCCCATTTTAATGGAGTCAAAGAAACTTTACCTTACTATACTTTCCAGGATTCATCTGAGAAAGATAATCATCTTTGTATCGAAAGAAACAACACTGATAAAATTACTGAGAGAAAGAGATGAGATCCTAAAGTTAGGGAAATAAATCCAAGAGCTAAACTATTCTGATCAAGAATACACAGAGAGAAGGAGAGAGAAAAGAGAAGGGTGTGGGAGTGGTTGTGGTGGAGGGGGTGAGAGAATATGGGAGAAACGTGGATGTGCAACATGGTAGATTTGTTTTGGAAATTTTAGGATCCCAAAGAGATGATATCCTATTTTGGACAGTGTTTCTGTGGTACGGTAATCTCTGAAATCTTTGGTAGATTCTGTCACACACAAAAGGCCTTTTGGAATGTTTTCTTCGTCTTTTATTTTGAAATAGAAGAAGGAATATGAAGTCCACATTTGTTTAACTGCCAGCAAGGAGATGAATGAAGAGCTTCAAGATTCAGGACAAAAAAGAAAAAAATAAAAATTCGGGGATAACAGGAAATAAAAGCAAGGAGTGGTTAGAGAAATACCCTTTCCTTAGGATTTAGCAGAATTCTTAGGTATGACATGGGCTGGCCACAAGGTGTAAACTAAGAGTGTTGCTCAATCTAATTGTAGGGTCACCAACCATCTAGGGGCCCAACACCAAGGCCTTTCTCAGGATGTGGATAGTCAGTGCTGAAACAGGAAAGTCTCAACAAAAGTGAGATGAGTTGCCGACCATAATAAAGGACTGAAAGACACTAGCTGGTATCCACGTGCCATAAGCACTCTCTCCGGCATTCATAAGGTACCTACCACACAGTACATTGAATGGTTAGTGATAGTTCTCTTTGTAAAATATTCGATGAAATGGTAATATAACATTTTTTAGTAAGCATACACACATACACACCTGATCTGTAAGCTAAATCTGTACATCTCCAAAAATTACCTATAAAGACTTTATCCTTAATAATTACCCAAATAATTTTTTTTGGTGCATTTTTTTTCATTCTTCTTTTGCCTTTATTCATTGGTTCTCAACTGGTAGTGAATTTGTCCCCATCCCCAAAGAACATTTGACAACGACTGGAGACATTTGTGATTGTCACAGCTCATGTGGGTGTGGGTAGCTCCTGGACTCTAGTAAGTAGAGGCCAGGGATGCTGTTAAATATATCACAAGGTATAAGACACCCTCACATCCCCCCAAACCAAGGAAATATCTGATCCAAAATATTAACGATATCTAGGTTGAGAAATCATGATTTGGATCCTGAATCGTATTTTTCCTATCGTAGTATTAACAAATAATTGGCTTGACATGAGGACTTGATATTTTAAAAAGTCATAATCATTGGAGGAGAAAGTGGCACACCATGAAAGCCTGTTTTACCACATACCCTTTCCATGCCAAGCACAGGGCAGTGACAGGTAAAATAAGTTTAAAACATCAAAAGAAGTATCCATAAACAAGATAAGAATCTTTATGGACCAGGAATGGAATAGAAACACACAGCTCTAGCCCGGGCTTACTGGGATCTGACTCCAAAAGCAAACAAGGCAGCCAGAGTTTAACTCTTTAGGGAAACAGGATCCCAAACTCATCATGCCCAGCAGGAGACCAGAGCTAGACTCAGCTCCTGGTTGCAACATTCCATGAGAAAGAGAAAAACCTTTAGACTGTGCCTCTGAGCTATAGCTTTTATAAACTCTGTATTAGTCAGTGTAGCCTAGATTATGCTGTTGACAAGCAGCTCCAATCTGTACGGGTCTAAAACAATGAAAGCTTATTTCCTGCTCAACTACATGTGCACTGTAGGTTAATAAGGTGTCTGTACTCATTCTAGATGTAGGCTACATGGAAGCCACCACCTTTATATGTGCTGACATCCAGGTCACGTTCTAGAAGAGTTCTAGAGGGTCTTACATCAGCAATTGTATAGTCTGGTCTGGTAGGGAAACATACCACTTCAGATCAAAAGTTTTCAGCTAATACCAGTCATGTGGCCTCAGGAAGTACAGTTCTTTCATGCACCTGGAAAGAGGGTAAACTGCGCTAATGAATGCCACAGACTCTTTACTCAAAGTTCTAAGAAGAAGCATAAAAAGTCAAGAGCCAGGTATAATAGGCTGCTTACTTGTTTAATGACTGGATCTCTGATAACTTCTGTGTGATAATAGATTCAAAGCTTCAAGATATGAATATGAGATCTGAGCATAATGTAAGGGTTCCTGTTGAGGGGGCCAGAAAGAAACTGACTCTGTATCATTACACAGGCAAGGAAGAGTAAAGATCTAGAAAGAAAATATCCCCCATTTAAGATCATTTTGTAATAATCTCAGGGCACACAAGGAAACCCAGCAATATTCCCAGTTCTTCACTGGACAAATGGTAGGATGTTGTAAACTTGCTCTCTTCTAATTAGGGCTGGAATCTGAAAAGAAGTAATGTATTTCAATTCCAAGTTGAAGTTTATAAAAGCTGGTATATGATCCACCATGTTCTTTTCTTTCCACCAAGGAAACAGGTATATTACAAATAGTAGAAGGTCCTCCAGTGTAGTATCTAAATTAGGGTAATGCAAAGCAGGTCCTCTTGTAGATTTGAAACTGATATATAGTTTAAGTGAGTTATCTCTCTATATGCATTATTTTAATCCACTGAGATTTTGGTATTATGCAGAAAATTAACTTTATCCTGACTGATACAATAGATATTTACTGAATACTTATTAAGTGCTTAAGAACACATGACGAACTTAGAAACATGGTGCATGTGAAGCTGGACTTTTAAAAAGGAGAGTAGATTGTGCATTGGTGAAGATCATGGCAGAAGATGTTCCAGACTTTTCTGCAGACGAGCAGAGGTAGAGTGTTAGTTGGGTGTACTGACATGGTCAAACAGATGAGGGTGTATACTTGAGTGTGTAGGTGAAGGTCAGCTGGAAGGAAAATTCCATGGGAGAAGCAGGAAGATATAAATTATGACAAGTAGGGGGCAATAGTAAATGAAGAACTTTCTGTTCTAGTGTGAAGAATTCAAATCTTGACCTCTGGAGAATAATTTAGGTTCTTTTAGAAGAGAATGCCACATTGAATATTAGTTGTTTTTAGTGACGATTAATCTACTAGTCATATTTCGATGATTTAGAATTGGAGTAGACTAAGAAACTGTTATAATAAGCTAAATGTGAAATAGAGTGTATAATTTAGGTATTGATGGTGGGAACTCACTTTGTGAGTGATTGGCAAAAGGGAATATGGACAAGACATTTCCACTAGTCTACATAAGAAAGTTAGGAGGTGGGTAAGTTAAAGAAAATAAAGTCAGAATCAAGGTCATATGTCTGGGAGACAAGTAAGGTATTTGGTTTGCAAAAGAAGATGATATTAAACTATAGATTTTAGGGTTGGAGAGACATCTCATAGTGATATTAAAATGCTGTTATAATTCTATGGTTCATATGGGACGTTAGGACTGGATATACAGATTTATTTATAAACTTTTTTTTTAATTCCATTGATTTAGTTCATATTCACTAGACCAGCAAGCAAAAGTTTCGGTGAGTCAACTATGTGACACTCAGTAAATCAAAGAGCAATGCCAAGTTTGTAGTAATGTTTGATTTATCAATGACAGGCTTTAGAGTTTCAGTTAAAAAAAAAAAATGGCTACCATTATGATAGAGGAGAGAAGTGATTGCCAAAATATATGGATAATTTATAATTTAGACATGTCCCTTTCACTCAGTTGTAAGAGTACAGCTTTCAGCTGTGGTTTTTGCCTGATCTGAAGAACAAATAAGAATTTGCTTTGGGAGATCATCTTTTTTTATTAGCTCCTTTAAAGATTTTAAGTTATACGTGTGTTGTGGAATGTAGTCATTGTACATTATAATTTTGAGAATTGTTGATCCTTGTATAATTCAAGCATGGTTTTGTTTTGAGTATCCAGAAATACGCTCTGCAAAAGTGAATTTGTATTTGCATTCAGAAATGTTAAAAAGATGAATATTTTCTTCTTGAGCCATGGCATTTTCAGATTTGTGTTGCTATGATTAGAAGCTTGAAAACACAGTGTTACCTTTATATAAAATACTTAATGCAAAATAGTATAGTGCTAAAAGTACTTCATGCGAACTTGATTGCATAGAACTAATTAAGAAATAAGCAACTAATTCTTACATATTTTGTTACATTAACAAAGGAACTAGCAAAATTCAGGTGAAAAATAGCAATCAATGCTGTTTTCTCTTATTATTTTCATAAGCTTTTTATTAGATCAAAAAGTAGAGCATTTTTTATATCAAGATTTCAGAATTCTTGACAAATGCTGCACTATCACAGAAATGGTAAAATAAATGCTGCTGACAATACCACAATACCATGTAAGCTGAATTATTTAAAGTTTAATAATGTGCCCATGATTGAATATATATTAATTTTGCTTTTGGAGAAAAGGTTATTTCTGATAGAATTATTATTTTTACTGAAGGAGAAAGTCTTACATACTACAAATCCGAAAACACAAGTAAGTTATACATGATCCAGGTATGTAAGATTCCTAAGTATTTTTTGAGTTTTTGCAAATATTAAATTATACAATAATCTCCAAGAATGTTTCTGCTTATTGATAGTCTCCAAACAGTGAAAATTTCTTGGTAAATGCATTTTTTTTCAAATTTCCTAACAAGTTTATAATTAGCCATCAGAACAATTGAAATGCTGTTAGACCCAGACAGACCAGATTCTGCTCCTCTATAATCTTCTAAGAATTAGCTGATTTTCACATAGTCTGGGAATCTGTTCGGGGACTTTTAAGAAATAAGTGCTTAAGCCGTGTCGGAAAGCAGATGCTTGAAAAACTGATGGCCAATTTCTCATCCTATGTGGGAGAATTCTTTGTGTGTGACATAGGATGAAAAACAGGCCAAATGATCTCAAAACAAAATCATTGGAACATTTTAACTCCATGAAACACATATTTCCAAAGGGAGATTTTGAACACCGTGGAATCTGTTTTTCTTCCCTTACAGTTGGGCAAAGAAAATATTTTCCTTTTTCTTTTTTTCTTTTTTCTTTAATATCTTTAAAACAACAACAACAATTAAAAAAGAGCCACACACATTTTCTTAGTAGTATCGTTTTTCTGATAGCTGAAATAATCCTAAAATCTATATTGCTGGCCTAGAGGAGGAACATTACTGATTTCATATTTCAGGTATACTCGTGATTTAGACTTCACTTTGGCCAAGGGAGGAACTGAAAGAATTTATGCCAAGATGAATTACTCTGAGAGTCAAGAATCTGGCTGACTGCTTAATGAAGGTCCCCATTTTGAACCATAAAAGCAATATGAAACTCTGTCAAAATGATAGAAATACCAGTCATATTTTCTGGTGCTAACCCAAAAGCCTAGATATTTAGATGCAGAAGCACTGTGGCTACTGTTAGTTGCTGTGATGATTGTGCAGAATTTGTCAGAACTCAAATCTTATAAATGTAGAAGAGAGAAATTAACACTTGTAAATCAGAATTTACTGGTTGCATAGCACTTATATAGCACTAGTGTTTTAAGTAGTTTAATATGGTAACTCATAACCAGTCTTGGGGATAGGTACTCTAAACATCCCCAATTAAGAGAGAGGAGCTGCTACTCAGAGCAGCTAATTAACTTAATTAGGTCCTATGGTGAGGAAGCGGCAGAGGCAATACTTAAACTTGGCAGATCAGCTCCACAGTTTCCACTCTCACCCAGTGTGTGCCCTGCCACTTGGAAGTAAGTCACGGCGGGTCACCCAGCAGCAACTCTTGGTGTTCCTACTGCAGTCATCACCTTAAAACCTTAAAACCGTAAAGCCATAAAACCCTGAAAAGTCATACTTTCCCCTCAGTTTTGTATAATATAAGGAAAACATGCTGCCAAACAGTGTGCAAAACTTTTTTAGTTTTGATTAGTGTGCAAAAGAAGTGGCTTTCAGTTTTCCTGGTTAACAAAGGGAACTGAAAATGTGTCAAGGCATCCTGACAAATCACCCTTCTGGGATCTCTGCATTGAGAAGTACTGTCTACAAAGAGAAGCCTGACTTCTAAAGGAAGGGTTTGATCTTGAAATTATAGAATTATATATGAGAAAATTAAAAATGGGGAGGAAAGTCTATCATCTTGGTGCTGATCTTGACAAACTTTATTTATAACTCCTTATGGACCAGTGGGAAGGATTTCTGGTGAGTTGCCTTATCTATTACCACAGTATATCATTACTGTACATATGAACACACTAGTACACAATTGCTTATTTAGCTAACATAATACAGTGCTTTCCGATTATCTTTTATGGGCAAATTTTGTGACAGAAGTTTCATTCTCATGAATACATTACATAGAATATTTTGGTTCCAGGGATTGTAGTTTAAATCTATGCGGCTCTTGGATCCTTACCCAAAGAGTACATGATTTCCAACCTTGCTGAATATTCCATACATTCAGCACTTATGTTATAAATGAAGCCATAGGCTGAACTATTCTAAAACATCTCTGAATTGAACAATGATTTATTTAAGTAGAAGTAAATAAGAATCCATTATCTTATGAAAACCACCTCTTGTATCGGAGGATTGACATCTAAATAATTCTGTGGTTACAGCTCCAACAAGCTGATGATGCTAAAGCATAAATAATATTGTTCATCATGTAGGATTCATTGTATGTTTTAAAAAGCAAAGGTCCTGTTTTCACTCAACTCAACTTCTCAAAATTATGGCTAGAGCAGGAAGAAATCCTTTTAGTTCCCCTTAGATTTGAGACACGGAAGAAACATGACATATATGTACCAACTGCTGAAATTTGTTTTCTGGCAGACCTAAAATCTATTTATTTCAGAATATTAAAAATAAACAGTACACTAAAAAAAAATCTACAGATGAAACAAATGTGATTCGTATAGAAATTGAAATCACAATTCTGCAATAAGCGAGTGTAGATCATCTGTGTTGCTCACCAAGGAATGCAGGTGTGGGAGGTGGCGGTTCGAATTTGGCTGTTACAATGTGCTTCAGAGTGGTGCAGGAGGGAAGGAAATAATTTTCTGCTTGTTTCTCAATTGGAAAAATTATTCTTCTGATGCAAAGTTTCTCATCACAACATCTTAGGATAACACAGAAGCAGTTGTTGAAGAATCCTACAGCCCTAAAATTAGAGAAGGATGAAAAACTTGAAGACCACACAAATAGAAAGAGAATAGTGAGTTCTGTGGTTATAAATATTTAGTGACAGGCATTCTGCAAATAAAATTAGATGAAACCACTTCCCACCCATCCTTAAGAATAGAATTAATAAAATCTGTTATTAATATACGGAACTGGGAAATTTGTAAAACTTGAGAAAATGGAGAATTCTGCCTAGGGATTATTTACCTAGCAACACCAGAGGGAGAGAGACAGAGACAGAGCCAGAGAGGGAGGGAGGGAGGGAGAGAGAGAAAGAGAAAGAGAGAAAGAAGAAGAAGGAGGAGGATTAGGAGGAGGAGAAGGAAGAAAAAGGAGAAGGTGAGGAGGAAGAGAAGAAAGAGAAGAGATGAGAGAGAAACTGAATTTTAAATCACTAAGGAGAAAATTAGAAACCCCATGTCCTATTACCTGAACTCTGTGATATAGTATATAATCTTTCTTATGTTAACTGGGCAATAAAATCTATGCAGTTTGCTTTTTACTGTGTGGAATCTTTTTTAATGTACTGATCAGGGACCAGCCAAGGTTTGGATGGTATCCTCAGAAGGGAAAACTGACCAGAGTGTTACAAAGTAATGTTTTGTAAAATGTGGTAAGGACCAGGGGAAACCAAGGCTGACTGGTTAAGCTAATACTAATACCAGCTGAATGGTTACCAGACCCATGGAGAAGAGTGGTTGTAGGAGAGGGAAGGTGCAGCTGGAGGTGTGGCTCTGGTTAGAGGAAATCAACTGGTGCCTGACAAAGGGACAACAGGGAAGTAGCCAAAGAAATAAATATCTGATGTGTCTATGTTCCTCTGATCACTTACATATGCCTCCTATTTCATAGACCCAGCCAGAAGCCAGAGGGAAAGGGAATTTGGTTCATACAGTAAATAGAAGCTAGATGTCCAGTACTAGGAAAAGCTAGGGCACACTCAGAAAACATTCCGTAGTTTTCAAGTTGTAAATTAAAGCAGGGTGGGTAGGGAAAGGCTAGTAGGGTCAAGAGTCTGGTTCTCAGAACATGTAAACCTAGTCATCAGCAACTTTAGAAAGATTTAGAAACTTTAGAAAAATTGTTTTAAGGGGTGCCTGGGTGGCTGAGTCAGTTAAGCAACTGACTCTTGATTTCAGTTCAGGTCATGATCTCAGGGTCATGAGACTGAGCCCCACATGGGACTCTGCATTCAGCATGGAGTCTGCTTGAGATTCTTTCTTTCCCTCTGCCCTTTCCCAGGCTAGTGTGTGCATGCACATTCTCTCTCAAATAAATAAGTGAAATTTTTAAAAAAAGAAAGAAAGAAAAATTGCTTTAACAAGACTTACTGTTTCCTAGGTGTACTTCAACATTCAAGGGGCATTTTCTACCCTTTGCAAAATCAGAATTCCACTTTAGGTATCATGGGGAAAAAGTTTCAGTTTTGAGATTTTTTTTTTTTTCCACATTCATCAGCTTAAAAAATATTAATTAGGTTGCTTAAAAAAAGAAAAGAAAATACAGGTTTGAGCCAATAAAAGCCCTCAGTTAGTCTGTCAGGGATTAAAAAAACAGAGTGAAGGAAGGTATCTTTTTATAGTATTTCAAAATAATTCCTGAGGCCCCACATATATCCACACATATGTTTTTAGGCAGAGTAATTAATCAAATACTGTGTCCTAAAGAAAATTTACTTGGAAAGTACCATTTGTTACCTGTTAATACCTCTTTTAAAGGTATTTCCTTTAAAAGAGGCAATGTGCAACTCTTTGCCACATTTAAAAGTAAACGTGGCAAAGAGTTCTGTATGAAGAACAGAGATACAAGTCCCACTGTCTTTAAAAAAATGCTACTTTTGTAAAGATGCTTATTACCTTAGTAGCTTTTTTCAAAAGACACAAACTTGCTGAGAATTTATTTGTTGGTCCTTTAAGTCAATCTTACTACAGAAGTTGGTAGAGCATTTTATCAGTCACTTCAAAATGTGAGAAATTTTAGGGGCGCCTGGGTGGTTCAGTGGGTTAAAACAATGCCTTCCACTCAAGTCATGATCCCAGGGTCCTAGGATGGAGCCCCACATCAGGCTCTCTGCTCAGTGGGGAGCCTGCTTCCTCCTCTCTCTCTGCCTGCCTCTCTGCCTACTTGTGATCTCTGTCTATCAAATAAATTAATAAAATCTTTAAAAATGTGAGAAAATTTAAATAAAATGTGAATGATCATTTTCTCCTTTTTTAACTGTAATGTTAAGCTCATGTTAATAAAAGATGAGTCTCCGAGGATGAGACTAGTTGAGTTGCACATCTTCTCTGCTCTTACCCTCTCAGATGATTCCTGGCTATTTGATAGAGGATTCTTATCATCTCCAGTGAGAGAAACACATAGAACTTGTTTCTGTTATGTTGCTTTCTCAGCAGTCCCACCTAGTTCTCTGCTTTATAGCTTAGTTGAAGCAGGCGTGGTGATCTTTTTCCACATGACAACAGTAGTACTCGGTACTTCTCTCCATGGCTTCAAAATATACCTGGCACAGTACTAGACTTACAGTCTTCACAGCTTATAGAAGAAGTACGAAAAGAACAGTCTTTTTCCTAGAATTAATCATGTTTTAGGTGTTCACATCAGGTCCTCTAAAGAAATTTCATTGGTCTCTTCATACACAGGACTCTTCTTCATACACAGGAGAATGGAGCAGCATTCTCCAGATTTGGGCTGATCTACTTACAATGTGTATAGTCACATCAAACTATGTTCTTCGTTTAACTAGAAATGTTCTTGGATATCTGGATTGATGCCATATGAGAGTAACATGAAAGTAAAATATGATCACCAGTTTACTTCTTAGTCTAAACTCAGGTTTCAAGAAATCAGAATGATTACGTATTGATATGTAGTTGCAAGAGAAAATAATCATAATAGTAAAAAATGAAAGTGTTTGAAGTCCTCTCCCCACCCCCAGGACCTGAAAAGAATCACTTGTAATCTGTCTCTTTTTTCTCTCTGTAGGGAAGTGAGAATGTTTTTCAGACTTGTGCTGCAGGTAGAGCCCAGACCAGTGCCTGGCAGTTGTGATTCCAAATCAAGTGTCTTCCTCCAACCATGTGACCTCTGAGGGGCACTCAGCTAACACGGAATTCTAGCAGTTTCCTCACACAATAGCTGAGAAAACATATGCTCTGAAAGTGGAGCATAGACTACTTAGAAACAGGAATCTTTTACTAGAAAGGCATAAATCGATGTCACTAATGACATTATTTATTTGGACAGGCAGTATAACAGAGATGAGAACAAGTCATAGCCATAGGAAAGCTATCTCCCTTTCAGGTTTAGAAAGGTCTGTAAGGTCCAGCAAACTGTCTGTGGTAAGGAGAGTAAATTCATTAGCAAATTAATTCTGAGAATATTCGTAGAGCATTTATGACAGCCATCAAATTTATCATGCTTTTTATATGACAATATATAGCTTTCATCCTTACTCAAGATCTCTCAATGAATGGGTAATTTTGGGGTCAAATCTCCTGACCCTCTTTTAAAGACTCTTCCACTAGCCTCGGTGCTATTCTATTTACAGAGTTACAAAGAAATAGCAAACACTTTAAGATGCAAATCAAATTTTTCAGGCTTTAGAAGTGTAAACAAGTTCAAAGACTGTTCTGGGGAATTTGAAGGGTAGTTTTGCTCTTTTGGGATCTCTCACCTTCATCTGTCTGATCTATTAAAACCAGTAAAAAGGCATTGTCTCTTTTCCCTCAAAAGTATGACATCTGATTCTTCCTGTAATTGTCATAAAATATGTGTTTAAGAGATAAATTGACAATGGAAACTACTCAATGTATCACAATGGTGGAAGAGAAGTAAAGGACACAGGTTAAAATGCAGAGTAAATTAAGGTAAATTTTTGAGAACATGTGTGTAGTAATTTAAAATTTAAGTAGAGAATCTGCAAATACAGTTGTTCATTTTTTCTTTCTTTTTTTTTTTTTTTTTTTTGTATTATTCCACACTTTTAGATTTGGGGAAACTTTTCTCTTCCCTTCTTCCTTCCTTCTTTCCTTCCTTCTTCCTTTCTCCCCTTTCTTCTTTTCCTCCTTCTTCTCCTCCCCCTCCTCCCCCTCGCCCTCCTCCACCTCCTCCTCCTCCTCCTCCTCCTCCTTCTTCTTCTTCTTCTCTTCCTCGTTTAGTGTAGCAAATGGTTTAACTCTAAAATATATATATATTTTTTAAAAATCTCATATTTAACTTAAGCAATACTTTTAATGAAAATAATTTTTAAGATGTCATATTATACCTTAATTTAGTACATTTCACTGGAAACACGTTTTTTATATAGTGCCTCATATTCTAAAAACCTTAAAGCTTACTAAGGAGAAAACAATGCAACAGCCTATGTTCCAAATGAGAAATCAAGAAAAAACAACATGAATACTAGTATGGTGATAGCTATAAACACTTTATATTGATTGAAGTATTGGCTTTCTCTCAAGGGAGTCTTGTTTAGTATGCAGAACTCACCTTATCTGGTTGAAACATGTTGATTTACTTTTCTCTAGAATTTGTCTTAGCTTGCTTACTTTACCCCATTCTTGGCACATATTTCAGATTGCCTATAAAATATTTCATTAGGAAAAAATCATGATTTTTTAAAAAAAAATTAATTAAGGTATAACTCACATACAGTGAAGTGTACAAATCTTAAGTAAGCCACTTACGAATAACCACCAGCCAGATCAAAATACATGGCATAGCCATAACTCCAAAAATCTCCCTTGAGCCTCCTCATAGTCAACATTTCCAGAAAATAACTATTCTGACCTCTGCCATCATAAAGTTGTTTTTTGGCATTTGAATTTGATACGATCATACAGTCTCTATACTATGTGTGGTCGTATTTGCTTAGTATTATGTCTGTTATATGATCTTTGAGAGTTTATTTCCCTTGCCAGTTTTTTTTTTTAAAGCTGTAACTAAGCTTTAATATATTATTCTAATCTTTCTGAAAGTATCAAGTACAAGTCATAAAACCACTACAAGAAGAAAGTCTGTGTGTTTTGCCATGATATATATAGTAACTTCACTTCGCAATTTTTAATGTAAAGAAAAACTGCTTCAGACCCTCACATTCATCTACTCACTCCTGCCCCATGTCCATATTACTAAATAAGCACAACTAAGCACCAACTACAAAGTCTGGGAAGACCATTTAAGGCTTCAGTTTCACAAAGGTAGAATCAACACAAATTCACAATTAGCTCAAAATTATTTTGATCATGAATTTAGATAATAAAAATTTGAAGAGAACTTGGCAGGTGTGATGTTTAATGTAATGTGTCAATTAGACTGGGCCACAGAGATGCCCAAATATTTGGTCAAACATTGTGGAAATGTCTGTGAGGGTGTTCATGAATGAGATTAACATCTGAATTGGTAAATTGAGTAAAGCAGATTTCTCTTCCTGTGTGTCTAGATCTTACCTAATTAGTTGAAGGCCTGGACAGAACAAAAGGGCTGACCCTCCTGTGAGTAAGAGGGATCTTCTTCTGCCTGACACCTTGAGTTGGGACACTGGTTTTTTCCTTCCCCTAGAGCCAAACTGAAACATTGGCTTTTCTTAAATTACCAGCCTGTCAGCTTTTAGGCCAGAACTACACCATTGGCTCTCCTGAGTCTCTAACTGGCCTATTGGCAATCTGGGGATGTCTCAGTCACCATAATCTTTTGAGCCAATTCCTTATAATGAATCAGTCTCTCTCTCTTTCTCTCTTTTCTCTCCATCTCTGTCTGTATTTGTGTCTCTATCTACCTACCTACTTACCTACCTACCTACCATCTAACTACCTATCTAAAACATACCTTCGCTTGGTTCTGTTTCTCTGGAGAAGCCTGACTAATAACAGTTTTGGTACTGGAAATGGTTTTAGAGGAACAATTTTAAGGATGATGTTTCTGAATTGATTCTGGAGTTTCTGGAGTTGGTGCTCTAATTTGATTAGATTAAGGGCAGTGATGACTTTCCTTTAGGAAAGAGAACATTGATAGTCTATGGCATGATCTGGCAATAGAAATATAAAAAAAAAAAATAAAGCTTAGAATCAGATACTTCTAATCAAGCACTTACAGGAAGCAAAGATCTGGGTGATTGTGTATATGATTCTTTAAACATTTTTGACAAACTAATGAATATAGTAAAATCGGCTGATTTCTCTTAATGTTGATACAAAATGAGGAAAGAAAAGTAATATGGGAAACAAAGGTAGAAGAAAATTTATTAGATTTCCTTACTACAGTCCATTGACAAGTCCTTGAAACAGGCAGAGTGACATTCCTCTGGAAACACAACAGCCTTGATGTTAATACTTTGCTAGGGGCAAAAGACAATTGTAGCCTGACCAACCCCTTCCCCCCCTTCCTGTAAGTCTACTTTAACATATAAAAATTCCTTTAGAAATTTCCTCCACCCCCATGATACATGTTAGCAATCACTCCCTGCAAACATATGGCCAACTGATATACATCTGAAGGGTCTCATGACTATGGTTTTATTAGATGGTAATAAATGACCTTTTCCCCAAAACAGTTGGCCCCCTCAATGTCCTGGAAACCTTGCTTCCAAAATTCCATAGAAACTTATGCTGTCCCAAACCCCTTCCCAAATTAAAAGTACATAATGGGACACTCCTCATGACCCCAGTGCAGCTCCTTCTGCCTACGGGTCCTGTCCCTGTGCTTTAATAAAATCACCTTTTTGCACCAAAGATGTCTCAAGAATTCATTCTTGGCCATTGGCTTCAAACCCTAAGATCTTTCCCACATCAAAAAGGATGAGCTCATGGATTTGGATTCCCAGCTAAGGCACCACATAAATGATCTGAAAGCTTCTGTGCATGCTTTCTTGGAGACCTTTGTCTCCTGTAGCAGCAGGACTGAGATGACTGAAAATCAAAACCAGAACTATCTTTGCACTGGCTAAATTACGACACTAACTGAACTCTTAGCTTTGTGGGGTATCTACTGTTAGAGTGAGGATGGTAATTGGGAAGGAATGGTATCCTGAAAGCTAAAATGGGGACAGGTGAGAACACCCTAATAATGTCCAGGTAACACTGAACTTCTAAATTAGGATAAGTTTTCTTTACTAGTGAAAAGTATCTAAATCCTTCTGAGGGGATTAAACCTGCATTGTTTGAGGAAACTGTAATGGCCTCCCCTTGAGGCAGTTGCCATGCAAGACAATGTGGGTCTTTTCAAGACCAACACTCCCCATTCCTCTTTGCTTCTAGATGTTTCTCTGGAGAACCCTAACTAATAGAATGGTTAAAATTATTTGGAATACTACCTAAAATATTCCTCAACTTGTCTTTAGATTGACTGATAATGTGCCATAAGCCGCAAATTAAAATGACTTCCTAAACAATGTTAACCACAAATTACAAATTGTGGAGCACCTGGGTGATTCAGTCGTTAAGTGTTTGCCTTGGGCTCAGGTCATGATCCCAGGGTCCTGGGATCGACCCTCACATCAGGCTCCCTGCTCAGCGGGAAGCCTGCTTCTCCCTCTCCCATCCCTGCCCCCAGCCCCGCCTCACTTGTGTTCTCTCTCTCACTCTCTGTCAAATAAATAACTACAATTTTTTAAAAATTACAAGTTGAACTAGAGAAAAAAAAATACTGTTCTAATGGGAGAGTACATAATTATGGTTAGATATAAAGCAAACTAAGAAGACAGAATGAGTCAGAATTGAAGCATATTATATTCTTTCAAGAAGTATCTCTTATGGAGAGTTGAAATACAGTCATTGGTAGACAGGTTTGAGGTGAAATAAACTGAAATGCATTTGAACTGCATAAAGAATTACATCGAAAAAGAAAGGTATCATGTAATGGAAATGAAGGCAATTATTTCTAATTTCTACATTTGGAAAAGTCTTAGAAAGGGGTACTAAACTAAAATAAGAAAAAGGATGTTCAGTAGAGAAGATATAGAAATTGATACTGAATTGAAAGATGTCAGTAAGTTTAATGGCTATTATTTTTCTATTAAATGATTTGTATCCTGGTAATAGCATTTAAACAACAACAACAACAACAAATAAAGATATACATTTGACCATAGAAAGGCTAGTTTAAAACAGGAAAAAAAAAAGTCTTAACTCTTACAGAGTTTTAAAAAGTAGAGTGTTTTCAAGGTATAATCTTAAATCAAGGTAAAATTAAAATTATTTAACAATTGGTAACACATGGCACCAGCTAATCAGGATAGATGTTGGTTATAACCAGGGCAGGGTTTCATGGGTCCCCTGCTCTGAGGGTCAATAATCCTTGAATTATTCAGGATGATACCTACAAAGTCCTGGAGAAGAAAAAGTACTGAAAGGGGGCAGGGGACATGGGGCCTCCAGGCAACCAGAATGAAAGTACTTAAATATTTTAACAAGTGTTTTGGTCTTATCTGTGCATAAGGTTGAATGTCAGGTCTACCTTCACTTCACTGTTTGCATAATCCTTGCTGGTATTCTCTTTTAGTCATTAGATAAGGAGGAATCTCTAAAGTTGAAACATTCATTTGCTTTTGAACACTGAAGTCCTTGAACTAGTTTATTTACTTAGATTGAATAAAACCATCCTCTATGACCAGGTGTGTTCTTTTAAGTCTCTTAGCCTTTTTTTCTCCCTTGTAGTGTAAAGAAAAACTTCAGCACACTTAGACAGAAACATTTGTTTCTTTGCTAGAATATGTTATTGTTACTCATCTCTATATATTCATTAACTTATACAGCTATGTTATGTTTGTTGGATGCATTTGTTCCTGAAACTATTTATGCATGCATTCAACATATTTGGAGAAAAACATGAATGTGATCTCTTCAGCTTTGTCTTTTTTAGACTATTTAATAAACTACTTTTTTTCTAATCTATATTTGAAATATTTCCCCAATTATAAAACTAGTATTTTCTTCATGTGGAAGATAGGTGGCTAGCACATGGTAAGGTTTTAAGAAAATAAAAAACAAACACTCCTGTTAACCCTCGATAATACTACCCGGTAGACTTTTTGACGGTTGGAGAAACAAATCTTTAATTCAAATTGAATATAAAATTTTAACTTAGTATTTTGACATAAGCGTTTCATGTGACATTAAAAATGGTGAAACCATTCTTTTAATATCACATAGTATTTCACAGTATGACTGTTTCATCATTTCATCATTTACCTAACCATTCCTTTATGGTTGAACATATAAGTGGTTAAAGACAGTACTCTGACGAATGTTTATGCATACATATGCACATGAATTTATGAATATTTACTCAGAAGGCATTTTAAATTAGCTTTGTTAATGGAGCATGATGAAAACATTTAAGAATCTGGACACATACCACAAAATTTATTTCCAGGAAAGTTGCATTAATACCTATTACCGTCAATAGGTGATGACTGTGCTTATCTTATCTCATTCTCCACAGCATTATTGCATATTAATATCAATAAAGCTAAAAAAGTAGCTTTTTGGTTTTTTGTTATGTGATGATGATTTTTAACACCAATTGCTTATAAAGAAAGATGATTTGTGGTGCAGTGTTTTGGTACTTTTATTTTACTATTTTGTCTTTAATTCTTATTTTCCAAAACAGCTCATTCCCTTGTTTTTCCTAAATGTTAAATACTGTGACTGTTTTTAAATTTTCCTCAACAGACCAAAGCTCTTCCTAGTCAAGACTTTTTCATAATCCTTGCATTAACTTTCTACTCCTTTGCACCCAAAATATGAGGTACTCAATATATTCATTCTAAGGAGTGAATCAGTGAGTGAATGTGACTGAATAGGTTGCAAACAATCAAATATATTACTTATGGTCCACTTTTTTTTAAAAAAATGATTTATTTATTTATTTTAGAGAAAGAGAGAACACAAGCAGGAGGGGGCAAAGGGAGAATCTCAATCCTGATGTGAAGCCCAATGTCATGACCCTCAGATCATGACTTGAGCTGAATTCAAGCGTCTAAGGCTTAATGGACTGTGCCACCCAGGTGCCCCAACAGCAGACTTTTTGGCAGAAAGATATTCCTTCAATTCTTGAAACAGTTAGAGAAAGCTGGGTTACTTTAACTTCAGCTAGTTTTCCTAGAATATTTTAAGAGAAAAAAATACAGTATTTATTTATTATAGCCCTTGAAGATTTAAGCACAATATCATTAGAGGAAAAAAAAGAAAAAAGAAAAAAAGAAAACCTACAAAAACACTGATTCACCAAGACTATAAAGTGCCCTAAGAGGGCACCTGGTGGCTCAGTTGGTTGAGCAGCTGATTCTTGATTTTTGTCTTGGGTCATGATCTTAGGGTTGTAACACTGGCCCCAGGTGGAGTCCCGTGTCAGACTCTGGACTGATCAGGAAGACTGCTTGAGGATTCTCTCTCCCTCTGCCCCTCCCCTGCTTTATCTCTCTTTCTCTCTCTCAAATAAATAAATAAATCTTTAAAACATAATAAATTATCATAAGAACAATATTTGCATTCCAAAAAATCTGGAGTAATGCTTTTGAAAATATTATATTGTCAATGTAGTGCTTATGTTGTTTTATCATATGACTTGAGGAGACTTTAGTTCAGTTTAGAATGCAACTGGATACAGAAAAAAAAAGCAACAAAACTCAAAAAAGAACAAAACAAAAAAGGACAGATTGTATAATCTCTGATTTCTACCTCACGTTTTAAACCCTTTTTGCTCAGTCATGGCAGTTTCCCCTCCTTTGCCCAGGTGTATTTAGATTATAAATAATACTTTTTGAATTAAACCTCCTATGGAGTAATGGATTTTCTGGCCCATACAAAATTTCTTAAAATTTTGACAGTCATGAAAACATACAGACACATTCTGGTACACAGACTATTGTGACACATGAAGGGCTATCATTAGCCAATTTTCTTGCAAGTTATAGTTCTCAGAATCTTGTTATGGGGATAAAATAATGATTTTTGAAAAAAGTTAAAATAACATATATTGAGCATATGTCAAATATTTATTTCACAAATCAATGAAGGAAACAGCAGGATGACAAAGCTGGTTCAAAAGAGAATACACAAGACTAAAATATATAGCCAGTAAAAGGAAAAAAAAAACAAACACACAACTGAAGTGAGTCATCTATAGCAGATTTAAAACTGATTAATGCCTTACAAGGCAACAAAATCACAATCTTCCCCCACCCCCACAGTGTAGAAAACATCTGCATCTCTATTTGTCAACATTTATTTGCAATTTATCAATCTTCTACAAGTTAAATTCCAGCTTTACAAAATTGGGCTTTAAGAACAGCAAATAGTAAGCCATACAAAGTTACATTTTCTTAGAGCATCTGATGACCATTAGGTTAGAGAATGTTCTTAAAGATATTTGAAAACCACACAGAATCTCTTTACCCTGTTTCCAAGTTTTGAAATTAAATGGAAATTAAAAGGATACATATGTAATATGAGAAGTGATCCTATTCTCATCTTTGACCTAAGGGGCATTTAATTCTCTTTCTTTCTTTCTTTCTTTCTTTCTTTCTTTCTTTCTTTCTTTCTTTCTTTCTTTCTTTCTTTCTTCTTTTTTTTCCCAATTTTTTGAATCTAAGAAAGAAATACAGCTGATTTAAAAAAAAAAAAAAAAAAGAGTATTCAGGGGAGCCTGGGACTTAGTCAGCTGAGTGCCTGACTCTTGATTTCAGCTCATGCCTTGTTCTCAGGGTCATAAATTCAAGCCCCATACTTAAAAACAAAAACAAAAACAAAAACATAAAATAATTTCAAACTTACAGAAAAGTTATAAGAATAACACAATGAACTCTGTACATGTATCTATTTTTTCTTTAACACTCTCTATATAGATGCACATGTGAGTAATGAGTTGCAAAGCTGTGTGATGTGTAACTCTGGGGACCATTATTCACACAGATCACATTGAAAATGGTGCTTTTTCTAAATGTTAAGTCCAGTACTGCTGAGTATGTTAAATTTTATTCCCATGTTGACTCTTGCCTAGATTAGAAACTGCTTATTCTTGGACAACAGAAATACATGATCTGATGCAGTGCCAGCCTATAACCTAATGGGACAGCCTAGTTCTTACTGAAATGAAATCAGCTAAAAATAAGCAGCATGGTTAATACAGCTAGTACATTTTGCTCACAAGAGCTGGAAATCAAACATTCCCACAGTCTTTCTCTTGGAGGAATTACTTCTGAGCTCTACTACATGAACAACATAGGAATATTTCATTTCAATCTCCTACCTTTTTATTCTCCTGCCTACTTTCCACATAAATGTTCAGGATAACTTCTTCTGCTTATAAGGAAACCTCAGGAAGAACATAGAGCTATTTGAAAAATGTAGCTATTGTTTTATTCCTAAAGGTACCATACTTCAATCTTAGCATGTTGTCCAGAGCTGAATGATAACTGATTCAGTAGTTTAGAACATTACAAAAATTTGTTATTGAAGGTTTGCTTATATTTTTTCTCTGGATTTTCCCTTCTTCTATTTTCAAAGAAAGAATTTTCTCATATTCCTTTGTTAACAAGTTATTACCTGTGGAAACTTTATCTATGTAAAGTAGAATAGAATGATCAAGCTAGAGAAAATTGGCATCTATTTTATTAATTCCTACTTATAGCAATGTCTATGAGCCCTAATTCTGAAAGGTTATTCTAAGTGTCTTTTCATCCTCATATTGTTATGGAAAACCTAAATCTAAATATTTAATTTCTAATTAAGAACAAAAAATGACAAAGATATCAGTATCATGGAAGCAATGTTAGAAAGAATAATTTGTAATAATGTAATAATGTGTGGTAAGCCCTGTACTAATGGTTGTCCCAGGTGGTAACCACTCATGGTGGAAAGAAATCCTATTAGAGGAAACCAGAACTTGTTAAACTGGATCATGGACTGACCAGAAAGAGAATTTCTGTCTCTTGACTGTGTCCTCTGAGTTCCATTTCAAGGAAGTACTAATGGTTTGGGAAAGTTATTGAAACAAGCCAAAGCTAGAGAAAATCAAATCTTGAAAGTCAAATTATCAATTTGTACATTACTGTTTATTTAGAAGTTAAAGACCAAATTTTAATAAAATTTGCCCTTCATCTCAGATGTCTGCAAATAATTGAAATTTATTTCCCTTGAGGCTTATACATTGGTGACAGAAAAATATTAGTAGATTGCCAAGAAGAAAATGAACCAAGTGAGTCCAGTATTGTGCTTAGAGGTAAGAGGTCTGTGGCAAATAGAAAACTTCTCGACATTATTGGGTTTGGAAGATATGGCTTTATCTTATTAAAGTAACCAATAATTTCCTTATATTTCGTGAATAGATAAAGATCCTTTATGTTGCCTTCTGAAAGGTCATCAGTGCTATTAATTCTTCATTGTGTCAGAAAGAGAAAATCAATTGAAACATAGTTGGTAATAAACAAAGAAGGGCCTCAGGGGAAATGTAAAATTAATTTCACCCTTTCTTACCTTGTTGCTATCATAAGTATATCCTGCTGCTTCCTGTCAGAAGAAAGGATGTGTTCTATGGTAGCTACTTACATATCAGGAAATGGTAAAAACAGTGACCACATCACTCAGCAGGACTGCTGAAGATGGAAACAGAAGGGGCAGGTGAGAGAAAGATAACTTTTATGCTCTTTGGTCTGATATTTTGTTTTTGTAATAAATACATATAGAAAATATTCTTCATTGAAAGCTATTTTCCTCTTTAAAATGTAATAAATATTTTTAATTATAATAAGATTTTTTTAAAAAGCCTGGATTATTTTGTTTTGATAGCTCATTCTTTTTTCTTCTTTTTTGGGGGGGGGGCAAGGGAAGAAAGAATTTCAAGCAGGCTCCACGCTCAGCATGGACCTCAATGTGGGGCTCCATCTCAAAACCCTAAGATCATGACCTGAGTCAAAATTAAGAGTCAGGTCGCCTAACCAACTGAGCCACCCAGGCACTCCTTTTGTAGTTTATTCTTAGTAACATCACATACCTCTTCTAAACAGAAAAACAGAACAAAACAAATCTCCACAAAAATGCCTTCCTCAAGTCCAATATTTTTTAGTTGAAATCTTTTAATTGTTTAATTAATGAGATACTAGAGAAACTTATATTGACTGATTTAATATTATTGATAGGTGTACTATTATTCATAGGAACTTAATTACTATAATTATAATTTGCATGTGTTCCATGATTTAATGGAGAAAATATAAATCAAATATAATGAGAGAATAGAGTTGTTGTAGAAATAAAAAATTAATTATGTCATACTTTAAAGACTCTTAAGCATGTGTCATTTAATTGCATAAGCCAATGCTTTTAGCACAGACAGAAGGATCCAGCATCCTGAGTAATAGCTAAATAGATTTATATTGCCAACTGGTGGAATATATAAATCCTTGAATTGTAAAATTTATTACCTGAATTACATTGAGTTGGGAAAAGTTGAGTTTTCCAAGCTTTGGTACCAGAGGACTGGTTACTAATTGCATAAGATTTTGACTTTTGAATTACTGCATATAATTTAAGGCAGGAGGACAGACTCCTTAGTTTCACAGATTTTTTTTCTTTCCTTGAACATCCAACACTCTAGGTAAGTTCTCAGAGAATTCTTAAACTGTTCTTTTTTAACACAATTTGTTTCTTTTTATCACTCTATCTTTCTTTTGGCATTTCAATGTTCATCATTTAAAATTTAGAGAACATCTTAAATTAGGCAGAAGAATATTAAGAGAGAGAGAAAAGCCCATATTTTTTGCACACTTTATAGCTCTGTGACAAAGAATTTAATATACATTGAACATGTGAGACAGATGACTGCCTAGATTTCCAAATTCTGTGTTGAATTTAAAGCTATCAATTGGATTGTAAGTTAAGGTAACTTAAAATTTCAATTGAGAATCTTCAGAGCAGAATCATAAAGTGCAAGCAGGGGTTGCATAATATACAAGGGATACTTAGTGATTACGTGTGTATGTAAGCATGTTTTTATATCTCAATGGATGTATCAGTCAGGCTAGCTAATAACCTCACCTCTCCAACCTTTCTGCAAACTTGGGAGCCTGTCTAAATTGTATCTTTAATTTAAATTAAATATAGATGTGTGTATAAAGCACTTTATTCACATTCTATACAATGTTAAACACTTTAAACCTTGAGAATTTCCTCAACTTAGTACTAAAAAATGGGGCTTATGTGTATTTATTTACATTTATTTAACAACATTCTGGTTGCTATTGAATGGTGAATATTATTTGCTTTCATTTTTGTGTGAGGCTATTTAAAAATAAAAATCAAGGGGCGCCTGGGTGGCTCAAGCTTCTGCCTTCCACTCAGGTCATGATCTCAGAGTCCTGGGATTGAGCCCCACATCAGGCTCTCTGCTCAGCAGGGAACCTGCTTCTTCCTCCTCTCTCTCCCTGCCTGCCTCCCTGACTACTTATAATCTCTATCAAATAAAAAATAAATAAATAAAATCTTTAAAAAAAATAAATAAATAAAATAAAAATCAAATTCAACAGAGCTTTTTATTTGTAAAATAATTTTAGAACCAGAGGTCTGTCTCTGCAAAAGAAGGCTAAAAGTTTCAGTGGGACGATTGGCAACTGAACAGCAAATCTTTAGAATTGAAACTAGCTGGAAGACCATGCATGATAAATGGTTTGTTTTATTTTAGTACTATATACTGAAATATATCATAAAAGTCCTATTCTTTATTCTTCTCTAAAAATGAGTTTTTGAATTATCCTTACCACTTTTAGAAGGCTATTTTTTGGCAATGGAAATAACACTTAGAAAATAGAACATGTGTAGGTCATATACTATTATCTCTAGAGACATGGACCATTTTTTTTTTTTTTTTAAGATTTTATTTATTTGACAGACAGAGATCACAAGTAGGCAGAGAGGCAGGCAGAGAGAGGAGAAAGCAGGCTCCCCGCTGAGCAGAGAGCCTGATGCGGGGCTCCATCCCAGAGCCCTGGGACTATGACCTGAGCTGAAAGTAGAGGCTTTAACCCATTGAGCCACCCAGGCACCCTGACATCGATCGTTTTTACAGAGGAGAAATATTTTGTCAAGTTTAGCTTATGCTTGAAAATTATGGTATTGTGTATTGAGAATCAATAGGAGATATATATATGTTATATTTATATATAAATATACATTGTGTTTATTAATATAGAAATATATTTATAATATATAAAATGTATATTTATATAAATATAATCTATATTTATTTTTATTTATTTATAATTTATATTAAATATATATTTCTATATAATATATAGAAATATATAAATATATTTCTATTTCCACAAGTTGTCATCTGCAAGCTAGAGACCCAGGAAGGCTGGAGATGTAGTTCAGTCTGAGTCTGAAGGTCTGAGAACCAGGAGTGCTGGTGGTGTAAGTACCAGTCCAAGAGCAAGAGGAGACCAATGTTCCAGCTCAGCAGTGAGAGAGAGAGAGAGAGAGAGAGAGAAACTGACAGAACAATGAAGAGCTTTGAAATTGTAGAGACCTGAAATCAATGATATCTTCCATTTAATATCTTTAATGGTAAATAACCAAACAATTTAAAGTAAATGTTCCATATTCACTGCATCCCTTGAGAGCAGTTTCATTTTCTATGACACGGAAGTTTAGCTGGTACTCGAAAGCAATTTCATTTTTAAATTTCAGAAACCTCGTTTTGAAATTTAGGACAGAACCCAAATGCCAGAAATCCATGTTCAATAGCAAATAAAAATGAAACTGTACATTTTAAAATTTAGAACGTATATTCCATATTATTTTTTATTTATTTTGAAGTATACATATAGAGAGAGTCACTTATAGTGTGACAGTTCAGCACCAGGGAAGACCTTGCCTCTCTAAATTTCTTAGGCCCAGCTGTGAGGGATAAAAAGAGGAAGCCTGGTCTCCCTTGAAGGTGCCATGGGAGAGGGGAGGCAGGGCTGCATTGCTCTTCGTAACACATAGTTAGTTATTGGGCCCCTTGGTCTCTTCTGGACACTACGTGGATTCCATTTTCTGACCACATCATTTTACTACAAAAACCCCAAATAAAAGTTCTAGAGCCCTACCTTGATGTAGATTCCCAATTTGGCTGAAGGGTCCAAATCACAAGGCACCGTGTCCTGTGTTTTCCCCACTCTTTTATCTTTAAAACCTAGCATAGCACTTGGCACATAATCAGCACAATATAAATATTAATTCAATAAATGAGTATATGAGAAGTCTGAAGTGAACCCTGTCTTCCTTTATATAAATATAAATTGTATATCTTATGAATTTACCCAAACATATGCTGACCCCTTTCCGCATGTTAATGATATAAGAAATAACATTTCTGGGTATTAATTACAATCTCTGTCACTTTTTTTTTTAACCTGGGAATAAATGTTTTATTTTTTTTAGTTTTTAAATTTTTTAATAAACATATAATGCATTTTTATCCCCAGGTGTCACTTTTTTTTAGTTTAAGGATGGTATTGGGAAAGAACAGCAGAGACAGCTTTGTTCTTTCACTTTCTATGCCTTTATATAGTAAATTTTGTTTAGCTAATAAAAGGTATCCAAAAAGAACCAAAATGAAGTCCATTGCATATTATAAGGTTCTACAAAATTTTGAGGTTGGCCTTAAAATGTACATTGTCCAGATTATGTGACTATATTCTGTGAAATCTTAATAAGATTCTGCTAGTTTTGAAATACAGTATATCTTATAAATTCTTTTCAAAGTTTAGTATTTTTCAGGAAGTTCTTTTGTGCTTAAAATTTTCTTCCCATATTTTTTTAAGTTTCTTGCTTGCTATTCTGTTCTCAGTAGGCATTTCCTAATTTTGCAATTCCAATTTATGTACTCTACATTTGGATGACAGTTTCAGATGTCATAACTAACTAATATACTACCTAGCCCCATATTTTACACAGAAATAAAATAGTCACAGACAGAGAAGAAATGCTATGTTAACATTTTCCCACAGTAATTTCTCTTATTATGTAAATCATGGTAATGGTTGAAGAGAACAATTGTACCTCATTTTAAAAATAAACTCATGGTTGTTCAGCTAAATATTTAAAATGTCACATAAATGTTCCAATTATTAAAAGCTGAAATGCAATCAGGTAGGGCCTCTGTTATTCAGACAACTCTTACAGCCAAATTTAAATAGTCAAGATTAAAGGAGAATCATTATTTTAAAATCATGTTATAAGATTTCCAAACACCATTGAAGTCCAGATTTCTACCCCTCTTACCTCTTATCAATAACAGACCTTGATTTCTAGGATTTCTATGTTATCTTCTTTTAAATATAATATATCTGTTTGCCAACCTAGGTTTTTTTGCTTCTTTCTTTCTTTCTTTCTTTCTTTCTTTCTTTCTTTCTTTCTTTCTTTCTTTCTTTCTTTCTTCCTTTCCTTCTTTTTCTTTCTTTCTTTTTTTGAAGCTGAGCATTGGGGGCACCTGGGTGGCTCAGTGGGTTAAAGCCTCTGCCTTCAGCTCAAGTCACAATCTCAGGGTCCTGGGATTGAACCCCACATCAGGCTCTCTGCTCAGCAGGGAGCCTGCTTCCTCCTCTCTCTGCCTGCCTCTCTGCCTGCTTGTGATCTCTGTCTAATAAATAAATAAAAATCTTAAAAAAAAAAAAAAGAAAGAAACTGAGCATTGGCTGATATAAGTTTTTCAATTCAAAAAGATTAAGCTATTATTTCTTTTGGATTAGATTTAACTTTAATTTCTTGTCTTGGTTGTACCTTTTATATGATGCCCCCAGAAAACTTCATTATGTTAATATATTAAAATGTTAAGGTACAAAAGGTAAAAAAAAATAAATAAAGTACAAATCAGAAATATATTTAAATCTGTATACATTTTATGTGATGTGTATGTTAATGTCTCTAAATTTGCATTCTTAGATGGACTCCTGATTTCCCTAAAATGTGATCCTTTGAATGGGTGTGTATTGTGTTGTCTGATGTGGCTCCAGAAGGATCACTTAACTTGCTGTATTGTTTGAGGATATTCAGCTCTTCAAGAAAGACAAGAAAAACAAGTTGTGATAGACACAAGAAATACGAATTATACGTAGTATATAAGCTGGTAGCTTATGAATTATAGGCACAATGTATAATAAATGGCAAAAATACATAGTAAAGAAGCTAGTAACTTCTAACGTAAGAACAGAAAAGGAGTAGCTTCTAAAATAAGAACAGGATTGATGTAAGTACAAAAAATAAGTTAATAATGTGTGAAACATGCCAAAAATAGAATCAGTGGAGACTATGGCAGAATAAAAAAAAAGGTTTGACGGTAGAAAGAGATGGAAGGAACAAAAACTGGCCCTGCCATTTCTGGGATGAAAGCCATCTCACTCCTAAATCAGCCACCCTTTGATGACACCTAATATGTTCCTGTTCTGACTCCACATGTGCTCTATCCAAGAAGTGTAAATAAAACCCATGGCTGTTCAGCAGCCTGATGACAAGCTGCTGTGGTAGCCAGCCTCATATACTTGCCCCCACGTCTCTGATAGCGTGCATGTGTGTCACTGATCCGGGGAACTTTCTCTGAGGGCCCCTTGCTCAAACATGAATTCTGGGGCTGGAAATTTGTGTAAAAACAGATCAAGGTAGTGTGGACTTTTAACCACTTGCAAGGTATCTCCTTCCTTCCTTCCTTCCTTCCTTCCTCCCTTCCTTCAAGATTTTATTTGTTTATTTGACAGAGAGAGCAAGAAAGCAAGTAGGGGGAGCAGCAGGGGGAGAGGGAGAAACAGGCTTCCTGCTGATCAGGGAGCCCGACTTGGGGCTTGATCCCAGAACTCTGGGATCATGACCTGAGCTGAAGGCAGACTTTTAACTGACTGAGCCACCCAGGCAACCCCCCGCAACCCTTTTTAAAGAGACTTATTTGGAAAAGAGGAGGGAAGGGGCAAAGGGAGAGACAGAATCTCAAGAAGACTCCTCGCTCAGACTCCCTGTTTCCCGGGGCTTGATCCCACAATCCCAAGATCATGACTTGAGCAGAAACCAAGAGTCAGATGCTTAACCAAGTGCACCACCTAGGCATCCCATTTGCATGCTATCCTAAGTGTGTTACCTTACCTCATCTCTCTTCTTTTGTCTCTTGCTGTGTGATTAAACTGTGTGATTAAGCTAATAAACAGTGTGATTCGAGCATTTTATTTGGGTTTATAAGTTTTCCAATTCTTTGATCTCTGGGGTAGCTTACCTGGTAGTGTGGAAGCTAGAAATTGCTTCAGAATAATTTCCCACATGATACTACCTTGCTAGCTTATGTACCAGGAAAATCTTCAAACCCTGGACAGAGGGTGTAGAGTCAATTGGGAGTCTAACCAACTAAACTTTCAAGGTCCATAGTTTATGTTAAATGAGCAGGATTTAACCTGCTCAGACATAAATGGACTTGTAGTCCTTATTGGATCAGTTAGCATGCCATCTCCAAGAAAGACCCGGGGGAAATAAACTTAAAATCTAGTAGTGAATAAAATATAGTTATGTAACTTGCTCTTTATCATTTTGTCCATTACATTATTATTACAAATAGACCAAATGCATAAACAACATACTTCTGTCAGTAATATTTCTTACCTAAAACTGAGGTTTACTTGTTGAAAAATAATTTGAGAATTACCATTTTAGCTATTCTATATCTATATCTTAATCACCAAATAATAACAAAAAGGAATACAATATTTTCCCACAGTCCTTTTTGTCTCCCAAGAAGCAGAAGAGCTGATTTCCATGTTATTTATAAATTCTAACTAAGGTAACATATACATTTTAACAAAATTTCTACATAAAGTTAGCTCCTAGCCATAAGTTACATTATTTCTTTGCATTCTTTAGTAACAGTCCTGGTTTCCATTCTGGAATAGGATTTCTGCTTTTCCTGTGATTCTTGGTCATGAGAAACATAAAAAGAGGATAAAGAAATCATTTTTAGCTCAAATATTCATTTGTGGGGCAGCTGGGTGGCTTAGTTTGTTGAGCGTCCAGCTCTTGGCTTCCTCCTCAGGTCATGATCTCCAGCTGCGGGGATGGAGCCCCATGTCAGACTCTGTGTTTAGCTCCGAGTCTGTTTATCCCTCTCCCTTTGCTTCTCCCCCCACTCATACTCTCTCTCTTTCTCAAATAAATAAATACATAATATCTTTAAAAAATGGTCATTTGAGGTCAGTGTTACTTTTTTATGAAGTATAAATAGAGATCATTAAGTAGTAGTCTTTTTGTTGTTGTCCTTAGTGATTTTTTATTTGACTTTAAATGCCTTTGGGCTCTAGGGTGGTGGATATTGCACTCCATCAGAGTTTCTATCATTCCTTATTGTCTTACTGCTTCACACAATTTCCACTTGTCCCCAGAAGACATTGGAGGCTGTCCCTCCACGACTCAAGGCACATTTAAAGTTCAGTGGGAACACTGAGGAAGACAAGGCTGAAAAATTACTCTTGGTTCTAGTTTCACCAAAAAAGATGAAATTTACTAGACGGTACTAGAACCATACCCTAATTTTCCTTACTTTAGGGGCTTTGAATTGCCTTTGCTGTTAAATAATAAAATGTTATAAAATACATTTTGTTGGACCTGGTTGGCTCAGTGGGTTAAAGCCTCTGCCTTCGGCTCAGGTCATTATCTCAGGGTCTTGGATAGAGCCCCACATCAGGCTCTCTGCTCAGCAGGGAGCCCACTTCCTCCTCTCTCTCTGCCTCTCTGTGATCTCCGTCTGTTAAAAAAATAAATAAAATCTTAAAAAAAAATACATTTCGTTGCTAATTTACCCATTATCTCTTTTTTCCTGCTTTGGGGTAGTTTTATAAATATTCAACATTTTCGTGTTGAATATCATTTGGTCAAAAATAAATGGACCATCATTATTTATTCAAAAAAATCTCTGTCAATTCCAAGAGAAAGATCCAGGAAAAAAGATTTTCACATTCCCTGGTAAGATTTCTGCTTCTAGGGATTAGAGAAGATGCATTTTTCCCATTACATATAACTAAAAACCCTGGAAGATAACACACATATTACATATAATATATACACATACACATATATATGTTCTCTATAGATAAAATTTTATGCATTATATATAATTAAATAATTCAAACAAATAATTATATTGAGAAATCAAATATACAATTAAAAGGATATATACAATATTTAGGCTTATTTTACATACATATAAATATGTAAAGTATAAGCATATATACTTTAATTCTTATATTTATCTTATATATTTATATACTATTTATATGCATATAAAATAAACATAAGAATAATGAAAAATGGAGTGGAGTGAAGGTAGCAGAATGGACCAACTTGGAACCCCAGACCCAAGGAATAACACATGAGCAAGTTCTCTGTTTTGATTTTTCTTTTTTACTTTTTGCCTCTTAAATTCCAGCAGCTTGTAACCTACACAACAACACCTGCCCTCTTTAGCTGAAGGACCTCAGGCTAGCAAGAGAGAACTGTTAGGCAACAACCGCTCTACTCCACACAAAAACAGAGGTTTAAGGATCTCTACCAGAAAGAGCCTGGTGGCCAATCTAGATTTGCCAGAAGCCCCAGCCAAGGAGGCCAAGTGATACGGATAATTCTATTTTTCTTGGTCTACATTTCTATAGGAACAGTTGATAGGAAGGGATAATCACAAATTGTGATAATTCTCTGGCAATATAGTATTATCCAAAGGAGAGGAATTCAGCCTGAGAAATACAAGTGCAGTCTGAGAAAATGGCTAGAGCAGACGCATCTCAGACTTTTGTTCTGGCTCCTGTCAGAGAGGAACCTGGTGAGCCCCAGGAGCATGGCAAAGTCCAGTATAATTACTAAGTATAATCAAAATAGGGGGAACAGGCTGAGAATTAATTGTGAAAAGTGTAGGCCAGCTTTGCTGCAAACCAAGACTTGTCTTTGGGAATGTGCTTAGAGGGGAAAGGTTGAGCTGCTGAGAATTGGGATTTGTAGGAATGCTTTGAGAAATCAGACCCCACCATGCTAGGGGGAATTCAGGGCTGGCCGTGTACTAAGGGACCCGGTACCCAAATGCCTGAACAGGATGGGAGCCCGAAGCAGTGCCCCAGCCTGAGGAGGGCACAGAGTGGCAGGGTGCGTGGAATGGAGTTATGGGTTTGAGGTAGGATAGAACAATTGGCATGCTTGTGAGTCATCTTTTTAAATCAGGGAGTGAGTTTAGAAATTGAGGTGGTTGAATGAGATGAATTCAGGATCTTTCCACTCTTGGATTCAATCAACAAATCTATGCATAAAAGAAATCCACATCATGTTCTTTCTTAGAACTGTGGAGTAAAATGCTTATAATGTCTTCATTTGTTTTTAAAGTTAATAAGAGATGGAAACAAAATAATTCAAAATAGCATAAGAACATATAAAATGAACATGAGCATTCAGTAATGCATGTTAGTCAGAAATGAGCATTCAGTAATGCATGTTAGCCAGTTGCATCTCACAATATTTGAAAGGTGCAATGGTAGAATAATCTTTAAGCCAGAAGAGCACAAACCAGTCTCTAATGACTCTGGAAATAACAAAGTAAAAGTATATGATTACCCAAAAATCATAATTATTCTGGTGTCCAAAACATTTTATTAATAGAATGATTCTGAAAATCTAAATAAATTGTTAAGGAATAAATATAATTTATAATTTCTACCTTTTAAATACAATATTTACTCTAACTCCAGAAACCAACTATGATACCCTGGTCTCTACAATTAGTTGCAGCAATCAACTTCTTGGTTTTTTTACTCCACTGATTTTGGATTCACATTATTAACTGCCCGGTGCTTTTCTCTTTTAAGCACAATGCGTTATGATGCAGAATTAATTTGAAAAGTATTTTCTCAATCTCACCAGTATTTATTCAAGCAGAAGAGCTGAAAAAAAATAAATCCTTCCCGAATAGCTATTTTAAGCTAAAGGGTAAGTGAGATTGGATACTATATGAATGCATACCTATGCACATTAATACATAAAGCAAAGTTTAAAAACATCTGAAACCAGCAGTTGCTTTCTTTGACTTTTCAATTCTGCTTAATCGTAGTGGGATTTCCCCAAACCTTATAACATGTTGCTGTAAAACCTAAGGATCATCTTTTATCATTTTAAATACACCACTTAACAGAAACATCATAATCTAGCATTTAGTATAATTTCGGTCAATGAGCTTAAGGTATTGCGTACTTTCAACTCAGTATTAAATTAACTTCTGTGTTAAAGGAAGGCTTAGTCAAGAGTTATAAATTCAATTTTTTTTTGTTCCTGTTTAAATGCAATGGTTAGTGAATTGGACACTGATCTCTTTTCTTTAAAAAGAGTATATTGATGGCAATTTATTTCTAGAGAGAAGCTAATGCAACTAACTGGGTATTGAGTGTTGTGGCGTGTCCTGGGCACTGATCTAATTGTTTCACATTAACTAACCCGTTTAATCCTCACAGCAGTCTGGAAAACAGGTGCATTTATCCCTCCCATTTCATAGAGAAGGAAAGTCTTGAACAGAAAAGGTAAATCATTTACAGAAGCTGTCAGAGCTAGTAAATTTTAGAGTTCTCTTGTCTTCTGGCTGGCTATAGGATATGCATTTCTGAACTATCAACTATTCCATCCATTCCAAGGTAATGTATTAAAAGAAAAGAAAAAAAAAATGTCACATGAAAGGGTTGCTATTTAACTATATACTCAACAGATATTTGCAAGTCTTTCATCAGAAACTATATCAAAACACAATATTTTCCTCATCATTTTTGCAGCCAATTGATATGTTTATAAATTGTGAATGAGATAGAAGAAAAAGCTGAGTTGGCCTAAAACAGCTTTTTTAAAGTTTTGTTTTGTAAGGTGAAATTAAATAAGCATGTGGATCAATGACATTGCTGGAATGGTTATCTATCTTTTGCCAAATAAAGGAAAGAAGATGTTGACTATGGCCGTAAGGAACGATGTGGGCCCCTTGGTCAAACTGCTGATGAAATGCCTACACCGTCCTCGCCTGCAGTCACGCTCTGATGTTCTGCTGGCTTCCAGTCAGCTGAAATGGTCTCTTCTCTTCTGCGGTGAAACTGGTTTTTATTTCTCAGGAGGATACTCTGTGGTAGAGAAGCAGGTTCGATAATTCAGAGCAACTGTCTCAAATGGCCCAGGTTAAGACCTTTTCCAAAGGTCAAGCACTAATCACAACAGCTGCTTAGTTACCCAGCAGAATAATAAATAGTTCCCAAGCCCAGTCTCTCTGTATGTAAACACACTTGGTCTCTGCTCTTCACTGCAACATTTTAAGGTGAATTGCAAAGAGTGCTGTTGTTTACAAAGCAGATGTTAGAGCATTAATGGTGTACTATTTACAACTCCTGGGTGGATGTTAAAGTTTGTGTTTGCTTGCCTTGAACACTCCGTATCAACACAGCTGCCAGAGATGGTCTGTGCAATGTTTGAAACAGTGTTGGGAGTGGCTGTTAGGAGCCACATTCTCAGCATAGGAATCAATATTAGTGAAATGTGGCTGGTGGTGGTGCATTTCCATCAGGCTCTTCATCTGTCAATTTGTCTTCTCATATCCAGAGGAATACACCCAATTTATTCATTTTGTAAGACATGTAAGAGACTCTCTTTCTTTCCAAGATGAAACAAGGCAATTGATGTGTATTGTTTTTGCTGCCTACAGCAATGATGTTTCAATATTTAATGGATCTCCAGCCGGGTGGCATTGACCGCTCTGCCAAGATTGTAAGAATCCTGGAAAACCAATGCTTATCTTAAGGCTATGGATTTGTTCTGCTACAAGAAAGACAATGACACAGAGTAAAGAATAATGGTGAGCCGGCATTATTTGGGGTGGAGGAAAAAAAAGAGTCAACAACTGCCATCTTTAATAAAGAAAGGATTGGGGTTTGGAAGGAGGAAGCATTTGCTATTTATTTTTTTTAAAGATTTTATTTTATTTATTTATTCGACAAACACAGAGAGAGAGAGAGAGAGAGAGAGAGAGCACAAATGGGGAACATCAAGCATATGGAGAGGGAGAAGCAGGGAGCGGGAAGTCTCATGAGGGGCTCAATCCCAGGACCCTGGAGTCACAACCTGAGCCAAAGGCAGACAGTTAATTGACTAAGCCACCCAGGCACCCCAGAATTTGCTATTCAATTTTCAAAAAGAATGTGGTGGAACTCTCTCTGGCTTCCCTAGGAGTATATGTCACACACACAAAAATCATAAACAATTCTTGCAATCTAACAAAGCTAATATTTTACAGTGCTTATACCCATGGCCAATTGTTTCTATTTTAAATTGACACATTCATTCAACTTCAGTCCAAGGCATGATTTTATAAACCTTTGGATTTCTTTTTATTGCAGTACTAGTTTATTATTACTAATTCACTAATTATTACTAATTGTTATTACTATAATTACTAATATACTAAATACTAGTATATTAGTTCTGTAACACTTCAAGGGAGAAAAACCTCATCAGTTTTTTTTTTTTTAGTTTATAGTTAAAAATTATAAAGTAACCTATTAATTGTCCTTTCATTGTTGTTATTTAAAAGCTATTCATGCTTATGGCTTCAGTAAAAGCAATGACAAGTAAGTGTATTTATTCTTTAGAAGACCATTATAGAGCGGCTAAGTGAGCCCTAAGTTTGAATAGAGTAAAAGTGAAAGTAAAATGGGCTAAAAGTAAAGAGTAAATATAAGTAAAGCTATTTTTATCTTAATTCTGTGGTTCAAGTGAATGTATAGGTTTGTAATGCAATGGAAAGGAAAAAAAAAAAAAGAAAGAAAGAGCAGTTCTCCAGTCATCTTACTTCCAGGTAGGTAAGGAGCTAAACTTGAGAGATGGTGGCTGGATTTCCAATATTTGGGAGCCAGCTGCAGACCTTACAGCCCCAACTTCTGACCTACATGCTTATGTGTTTGTGTGAGCTACACTTTCTCTTTGTCCTGCAGTGGTCCATTCTCTATCGTTCAGAATAGCATGCTGGTTACAACTGCTCCTCAGGGTTGCTATTAAAACCCTTACTAATCATTTGACAATATTCTTACTCTTCTAGAGGGTTTTTTCCTCACACTGAAAATGAGATCATGCCTCCATAAGTCCCAAGTATGTTTTCAGTGTCCACAAAGGGCTGGGTTTCTATTTAGGTGAAGCAAGCAGCTGCTGAGTGGTAGGATTTCAGAGGGCCCGACTCCTCCCCCTTCCTTGTCCCATTCCAAAATCTGCTTGCCACACCTGTTCACCAACTTAGGACATTCCTTTAACAGGGGACAAAAGCTTTCGATTTATAATTAGAAATATGATTTAGGAAACCCCTCTGCCAGAGAGTTCCAAGCACAGAGGCCCAGGTTACTTTATGGGGTGTCACATTTCTCTTGGCTTTGGCTGCCACCCAGAACACTCAGAAAATCTTTCCACTGTGCCACTCACGGGCCTGCCAGCATCTCACTGATGTGTAAGCATATGGTCGTGATAATGTGTCTGGGGGAAACTTTATTAAAATAGACCAATTCAAAAGCTTTTACACATCTTTCAAATGAGAAGTTACAGTATCTAGAGTCCCAGAGGATTATTGCTCTTGTTACAAAGGTGCAAACTTTCTTAGGAAAATCCTCTGTGAATCTTTAGCACAAAGTTCGAGGTAGTGTCCCGGCATTAGCCTTCTGTTGACATGATGCGTTTCCTTTTCTTCCTATATCAGTAATGTTCAAATATGATGGAGGTCCATTTTCGAATGCAAGAGTTTTAGGTGTTTTATTGAAGAAAGTAAAAGTCTCACACCATTTTTTTTTTTAATGTTTCAGAAAACTCAAGGGAAAACTTCCCCATTTGCTAGAGTTTTGGGAAACCTGCCATCACTTAGAGCACTGGGTTTCTGTGTGGGTAGAACTGTGACCTTCCCTGACTATACTCTTCTATGTGTCAGGAAGCTAAGTTCTTGAATGTTTCAGTAAAGACCCGACTTTTGCTGATGGGAGTCTGGCTAGTATTACTGTCCATACAGCAATTATAGTCACTCATTACCACATCATTTTGTCTGCGTAGTTCAAACAGTATTAGAAAACATTACTTTCACCACTGATGTTAGTTTGTCAACAATGTGGATTTACAGAGTATCACTGTGTCTGAGGATCCTCGCGGTGTTAGTTTCATGAGGAATCCCTGATGTGATTTACCAGGTTGATGTGTAGCTTATGATTTCCACTAGCTCTAGCAATACATTTTATGCCAGCAATTTCTTTTTTTTTTTTTTTTTAAGATTTTACTTATTTATTTGACAGACAGAGATCACAAGTAGGCAGAGAGGCAGGCAGAGAGAGAGAGGAGGAAGCAGGCTCCTCGCTGAGCAGAGAACCCTATGTGGGGCTCGATCGCAGGACCCTGGGACCATGACCCGAGCTGAAGGCAGAGGCTTTAACCCACTGAGCCACCCAGGCGCCCCAATGCCAGCAATTTCTAACTAGAGCTTATTTCACTTTAACTTAACCCCTGCAAAGGAACACTCCCCTCTCAAACCTTCATTACTCCTCCCTTTCAAGTTTTGACCCTTCTGGTTCCAAGCATAGAAGTAAAAAGAGCACCTGCTCTATTTGCACACATTAGCTGAGACCTTACTTTAATTTAATGCCATTTTCCACTTCTCCAAAACAAGAAAAAATCTTTCCTTTTCCCCAATGATATTTTTATCAGTTTTCTTTGGACTAACAAGATTCCCCACCTACGTTATGATTTCTTCAGTAGACACTGAGTGGAAAAAATTAGTTGATTCTTAGTGAGACGTGTTCATCACAGAGGATACCCACTCTGGCCAAGATATGTTTTCAAATAGCTCCTAAAGTGTGTGTATGCCTAAATATGCTTTTAATATAAGAACATAGGGAAGGAAAAGTTGCTATCAATGTTCCAGGTGCCCGGTGTTGAAGGGTAAAAATTCATTATCATCACTATTATTGTTGTTTCTGGAGGGAACCTCCTTTGAGGGTTGCTATCAGTTTTTATTTCCTGGAGATGGAAATTTTGTTTACTTTTGTCACATAACCCTTTGTTTTGGGAAATTTACCAGGCTGGGTCTTCTAGGTTGACAATAGTAAAGCAAGTGGTCATTATCATCATTTATTTTTCTTGGAGAAAACACAAAATAGTTTACACATTGGAATGAAGATTCAGACTAAAATTTTAAGATTCAATTAAATATCTAAGCTGGGCAACTAATCAGTTAGGCTAAATTTTGTTTTGTTTTTCTTCTGGTGAAAACTATTGTCACATAGGTATGTTGTATGATTCTCATGTCAGTCTTCCTACCAGAGCTTTAAAATACACCAACCCTGGTACCTGGGTGGCTCAGTCATTAAGCATCTGCCTTTGGCTCAGGTCATGATCCCAGGGTCCTGAGATCGAGCCCCACATCGGCTCCCTGCTCTACGGGAAGCCTGCTTCTCCCTCTCCCACTCCTTCTGCTTGTGTTCCTCTCTTTCTGTGTCTCTCTCTGTCAAATAAATAAAAATCTTAAAAATAAATAAATAAATAAATCCACCAACCCATCAGTTAAGTTTTTTATTCCCCAATAATTGAAATATACTGAGTTATTGGGGGTTTCTATACTTGGTGCTATGTAAGATTTAATAAGCTAGATTTGGGGAAAATAATTATTCTTTGCACTCTCTTTAGTAGGCTCTAGAGATCAGACCATCTCCTAGGGATTGGGTTAGAAGAGGAAATTTGGAAACAGAAATATTTCCTGTAGGAAGTGAATGGTCCTACTGTTCTCTGTTCTTTGGACACAACTGAATGAGCCATCCCAGTGTCCCTAAATGCAAGAATATTTAATCATGGTAATGCTTCATTACCTTTCACACTAAGATAGGTAGATAGATGATAAATATATGTGTACACACACACACACACACGTCCATTCGTATCTATCTATATATATATAAAGAACAGCTTTCTGAGGAAAATGAATGTACTCAAAAGACCTAAAATTTGGATGGGGGACAAGAAAGAAGGGAGAGGGGTTATATATGTTGGTATAATAGTTATCACATAGAGACAGTAAGTGATTTTGCATACATTTCCTATCCCTTGTGTTTATGACATTTGAATATTTTCTCTCCTTAAGTATCTTTTTGTTTTTGCTGAATGGTCATGAGACTCCCAAGTTTTGTATGGCATACTATATTCTTTTCATTATCACGATAGTTTTCCCTGCTGAGTCTTTAAAGCCACCAACCTACCCGTTTCTTTTTCTTTTCTCTCAGCTGGTGCTTCCCCATGTGATTTATCCAGCTTAATTTTTCTCGAGTTTATATTTTTATTTTATGATGTGGACAAAGCTAGAGACTGTTTATGAGGAAACTTATAAAGAAAAAAAAAAAAACCCTGAGTCATTAGGTAAGTGATTTCTTTTTTGCTTGCTACCTGATGGCCTTAAATGCCTTCAACACATGGAGAACACAGTTTCTTTTTTTAAACCAAAACTATTGTGGAGAAAATGAAAAGCAACAGGTAATGACTGGAATGGTCTAATTTACAGTAGGAGTTTTAAATGAATTTTCTACAGATTTGATCCTTAGCTGTGCATTCTTTATATATTTCTTTGGAGAATACAAATTTATTTTGCATATATAAAAAGGAACAAAAAGTTCTTTAAATGGAATTTGCCAGCTTTAGTCAGTGGTAAAAGTAATATATTTACCTTTACTATGTTATGCTCATGTAACCTCATTAAAGTACAATTATGCTTCTATTTCATCTTCTCTGATTTCTTCAAACTCACTGGTGGTCTTTCCTCTTTTATCACATGAGAGCATGATTACTGAAAACAAATATTCTTCTCTATAAACCTCAGGTTTAGGGTGCCTGGGTGGCTCAGTGGGTTAAGCCGCTGCCTTCGGCTCAGGTCATGATCTCAGGGTCCTGGGATCAAGGCCTGCATCAGGCTCTCTGCTCAGCAGGGAGCCTGCTTCCCTCTCTCTCTCTCTGCCTGCCTCTCTGTCTACTTGTGATCTCTGTCGAATAAATAAATAAAATCTTTAAAAACAAAACAAAAACAAAACAAAAACAAAACAAAAACAACAACAACAAAAATAAAACCTCAGGTTTAGAATCTCCATGAATATTAAATGTGTTTTTTTTCCCACTCTCCTAAATAAGATGGGGGGAAAAAGCAAGAAATAGAGATTTCAGATATTTTGGGTGGAATAATAGAGGTTTTTACATTGCATTTAAGAATTGCAATTTAAAGGGTGCCTGGGTGGCTCAGTGGGTTAAAGCCTCTGCTTTCAGCTCAGTTCATGATCCCAGGTTACTGGGTTAGAGCCCTGCATCAGGCTAACTGCTCAGCAGGGAGCCTGCTTCCCCTTCTCTCTCTCTGCCTGCCTTTCTGCTTACTTGTGATCTCTCTCTGTCAAATAAATAAATAAAATATTAAAAAAAAAAAAGAATTGCAATTTTATATAAGTGGATATTTATAGGGAGACTCAGAAAGCTATAAGGAAGGTTCGGAAATCTGTGTGTATTTAGGAGAAGTTCAGAAAACGATAAGGAAAGTCTGCTGGCATTTCTGCTCATGACCATTCCTCTGTTCTTCTAGCTCAGCATATGGCCTATCTCAGTGAAAACGACAGGTGCACTTAACAAATGTATGTTCTGCAGGGACTGTTCTACGTATGCTTAGTCGTGGCATTAACACTGCTTAAAACTTTCATATACTTTCAAACTTTTATCTAATTTTTCTATCAATTATTGAGAAAGGAAATAATAAAGTCCTGAATTATGGATTGATTTATTTCTCCTTTTAATTATGTCAAGTTTTTTTTTCCACATATTTTGAGGACTGCATACACATTTAGGATTATTGTCTGTTCTTAATGAATTCACTCTTTTAACATTATGGGATGTCTCTCATTATCTCTGGTAATACTCCTTGTCCTGAAATTGACTTTGTCTGATATTAATATGGCAATACCAATATTTTTGTGTAAAATGTTGCCTGGTACTTCTATTTCCTTCTTTTACTTTTGACAGGTCTTTATCTTTATATTTAAGGGTCATCTCCGATGAACAGCATATACCTGGGTTTTTCTTTAGGGATTATAATAATCATCCTTAGTTTATCACAGTCTGCTTTTATTTTATTTTTTTAAAGATTTTATTTATTCATTTGACAGAGAGAGAGATCACAAGTACACAGAGACGCAAGCAGAGAGGCAGGCAGAGAGAGGGTGAAGCAGGCTCCCCGCTGAGCAGAGAGCCCGATGTGGGGCTTGATCCCAGGACCCTCAGATCATGACCTGAGCCGAAGGCAGAGGCTTTAAACTACTGAGCCACCCAGGCGCCCCTTACAGTCTGCTTTTAATGCTATTATAACACTTTATGGTTATCTTAGAAAACGATAACATCCTTTATGTATTTTCATCATGTATTTTATTTCCACAAATGTAACGAAACCCATGATATAGTTATTTTTGCTTATGGAATCAACTAACTTTTATTTTTAACCAGTTTTTAACTGGTTTTAAATAATTCAATAAGAGAAAAGATATTGTCGTTTTATTTATCCAAACATTTATAATTTTTAGTGCTCTTTATTTTCCCTGTAGATCTGAATATCTATCTGGTACCATTTATCTTCTGCTTGAAGAACCTCCTTCAAAAATTTTTGTAGGGTGGTTATATCCATTGGTAAAGTATTCTTGGCTTTTGTTTATATAAAACATCCTAAAAAAGAACATTCTTCCATTTCCACCACTGTATTTCAGTTTGTATAATTTCTGATGACCTGTTTTTAAATTCACTGATCGTTTCTTTTAATTTCCTCATTTGTAATTATGTAATCCAAAGATTTTATAGATACTGCATAGGTTTTTCAAATGGTTATAATTGTTTCATATGATTTGTTTTAGCTTTTTAAAAACTTTTATTTAATTTCAATTTCGTTAACATATAGTGTATTATTAGTTTCAGAGGTAGAGTTTAGTGATTCATCATTTGCAGATAAACCCAGTGCTCATCACATCACGTGCCCTCCTCAGTGCCCATCACCAAGTTACCCCATTCTTCCCCCCACCTACCCCCCGAGAAACTCTCAGTTTATTGCCTATAGTTAAGAGTTTCTTATGGTTTGCCTCTCTCTGTTTTTATCTTATTTTATTTTTCCTCCTCTTCTCCCATGTTTATCTATTTTGTTTCTTAAATTCCATATATAAGTGAAATCATGTGTTATTTGTCTTTCTCAGATTGAATTATTTCATTTAGCATAATGCCTTCTAGTTCCATCCATGCCATTGCAAATGACAAGATTTCATTCTTTTGATGGCTGAGTAATATTCTTCTTTGCCCATTCATCCCTTGATGGACATCTGGGCTCTTTCCATAGTTTGGTTATTGTAGAAATTGCTGCTATAAACATTGGGGTGCATGTGCCTCTTCAAATCATTAGTTTTGTATCCTTTGGATAAATACCTAGAAGTGCAATTGCTGGGTCATAGGTAATCCTATTTTTAAATTTTTGAGGAAACTCCATATTGTCTTCCAGTGTGGCTGTACCAGTTTGCATTCCCATCAACAGTGTAAAAGGGTTCCCCTTTCTCATATGGTTTATTTTAAAATTTTTGCATAAATCAAGTCCATTGCTATTAATTTCAAACCATGTTATATCAGAGAATCTCTTCTTTGATTTTATGAGTCATATTTTCCTGCTATTTCTCATATCTATTGATTTTCTATTAAATACAGGATATTTGAGCGATGCATTATAAAGCCTTAGAATTTGTTATCTTCTTCTAAAGAGTGTTGAATGTGGTTTTACCAGGGAGTTAAATTGCTATTGATTATGCTGAACCTATGGAGTCTTGATTTTAGATTGTATTATAATGTGTCTGTTTTGGTTTTCCCTTTAATCATGGTATGTGGACCTTGTTCCTAGGGCATAGTTATTCTTGGGTTTTAATAGAAATATTATTTTGTCTATTTTATTCTCTTACTTGGCAGAGCTTGAACTTTTTTTTTTTAAGTTTTATTTATTTATTTGACAGAGAGACAGTGAGAACAGGGAACACAAGCAGAAGGAGTGGGAGAGGGAGAAGAAGGCTCCACTGAGCAGGAATCTTGATGTAGGTCTCTATCCCAGGACCCTAGGATCATGACCTGAGCCAAAGGCAGTCACTTAATGACTGAGCCACCCAGGTACCCCAGAGCTTGAACTTTCAATACTACCTCCCCAGCAATGAACAATTTTTGGACTTTCTCTCTGATCTTTCAAATTTCTTCCCCCTCCTTCTTCTTTTCTTCTTCTTTTTTTTTGGGGGGGGGGCGTGGGAAGGACAAAAGAAGATGGAGAATCTTAAGCAGTATCTACCCCCAGCCCTGAGCCCTCCTCGATATTAGATCTCATGATCCTGAGATCATGACATGATCTGAAATTAAGAGTCCAACACTTAACTAATTGAGCCACCCAGCATCTGTTCTTCCTGTATCGTCTAATGGGCTTTTTGGATTCTTGTCACACACATGCCCAGCCAAGTTGCAATCAATGATGTGAGGGAAATTGTATGCAGATTTGGGGCTCCTAGATGTCCCCACATCCACTTCTGGAAAACTTAAAATTTCAGACTCTGACCTCTGAAAGCCTAGTGAGACTTCGGTTTTTAGTTTGAGTTCTAGTCCTCATAAAATGTGTAGACAGTGATATGGTCTCAGGAAAAAACTCACATAAGTCTTAATTTTACCAATATGTTTTCTGTTTCAAAAGATGAATTTGCCCTAAAAGTTCTCACCATGTAAAAAAAAAAACAAAAACCTGTTTTTTTCTTTTCTTTATACGTATCTATGTGAGTAGATGCTAACTACACCTATTGTGGTAATCATTTAACAATCTCTATAAATCAAACCATCATACCAGATACCCTAGACTTATATAGTAATGTATGCCAATTATTTCTCAATAAAACTAAGAAAAATGGAAATTGAAAAAAATAAACTTGCTCTAATTTCTTTCTTTTTTTTTTTAAAGATTTTATTTATTTATTTATTTGACAGAGAGAGATGACAAGCAGGCAGAGAGGCAGGCAGAGAGAGAGGAGGAAGCAGGCTCCCTGCTGAGCAGAGAGCCTGATTGGGGCTCAATCCCAGGACCCTGGGATCATGACCTGAGCCGAAGACAGTGGCTTAACCCACTGAGCCACCAGGCGTCCCTCCAATTTCTACTTGTTTGTTATTTTGCTCTTTTGTGCCTTCAAATATTTAATTTTGCTCAAAACTTATCATTTCTGAGGTGACTTTGTGGCTCACTGTTAGGTGTCTGCCTTTGATTCACGTCTATGATCTTAGGGTCCTGGGATCGAACCCCACATTGGGCTCCCTGCTTGGTGGGAAACCTGCTTTTCCCTCTCCCACTCCCTCTGTTTGTATTCCTGCTTTTGTTGTCTCCCTCTCTCTGTCAAATAAATAAAATTAAAACAAAACAACAACTTACCATTCTTCTGGGGCTCCTGGGTGGCTCAGTGGGTTAATGTCTACCATTGGCTCAGGTCATGATCTCCAGGTCCTGGGACTGAGCCCAACATCAGGTTCCCTGCTCAGTAGGGAGTTTACTTCTCCTTCTCCCTTTGATTGCCACTCCCCTTGCTTGTGCTCTTTCCATCTTTCTCTGTCAAATAAATAAATAAAATCTTAAAAAACAACACAGGACTTATAATTGTTCTAACTGGAGTTAGTATGACATACATTACTTTGACATCACTAGGAACAGAATTGTTCTGTGTTTTCCTTTCAGAAATCTATCTGACCAGTTATAAGTATCCACTTTCTAAAAATCAAATCATTTTGGGGCGCCTGGGTGGCTCAGTGGGTTAAGCCGCTGCCTTCGGCTCAGGTCATGATCTCAGGGTCCTGGGATCGAGTCCCGCATCGGGCTCTCTGCTCAGCAGGGAGCCTGCTTCCTTCTCTCTCTCTGCCTGCCTCTCAATGTACTTGTAATTTCTCTCTGTCAAATAAATAAATAAAATCTTTAAAAAAAAATAAATAAAAATCAAATCATTTTATGTACTAATATCATTTTTACGATAGATATTTTTTAAGTACTGGAATATAGCACTTTTATTAACATATTATATCCTTCACAATTTAGGGAATTGTGACAAGTATACTAGAGTGGCTGCATTAATGAAAAAAAAAAAAAGTTTTGTTTGTTTTTTTTTTCCCCTTCTTCATAGTGTGATGGCTTCATTATAGTGTGACCTGGTCTTCAAAGTGAGATCTAAAATGTGTAAACTGACTTGCCAAAAATATTTAAAAGCAACATTTCCTGTTATGTCATTGGATGCTGCATTCCTGACACTGAAACTACAGATGGTAAAACCAATTCAATTAACATGGGCTTTTTTTTTAGTAGGGGCAGCTACTGACTCAGTTACCAGGATTTCAGATCAGAATCCATGTGATCATTAGAGTGTGGGTCAAATAAATGAGGACTAACAAGGAAATTCAGCCGATAAAAACTTAGCCAGAACTTGGCCTTACTAATGTTACCCATTTGTAAAAGGGTATGAGGCACTGATTTCTTTGCTGGGGATTAATGTCTTTAAAGACAGACTCTTTTAAATTTTTCTGAACCTGATGAAAAGCACCTGTCATCTACATTCCTTACTTTGTCACATAGCACCAGATTAATAACTGTTCTTTTACATCATGAAGAGATGCCCTCAACTCCATATCAATCTTCTAGTCTGTTGAGCATTATTTTCATTAAACATTGTTATGTCCAGAGGAGTTTAGGGAAATTGATCACTAGAGGTATTCTTTATAAAGGTCTGCTGATTGGGATAAGTACACATGCCTGGCTTTTACGTGATACATGACACTGAGAAAATCATATATCCTCTGATTCTGAGTTTTCTTCCATCTTCAATGGAGAACTATAAAATATATATTGAAAAGAATTTTCTGAGGATCAAATGAAATAGTGTAAGCAAAAATAATTTTATGTTATAAAGTATTAAATGTTTGTTATATTCAGGGTATATTTTCTTATTTAATGTGACTTCAGTTCCCTTGGGTTAAAAATCCCCCAAAGTTATACCTAAGAAGTTTCACTGGAAAGTTTAACCATTTATAAGGGACAAAAGACTTAGAACATAAACTAGGCAAGTTTGTGAGTTAATAGATTGATGATAAACAGGGCATAGATAATAAAGAGGAAACACTCAAGTTGTCAAAGAATAAATTTTAGTGCTAGAAAGCTGAAGGGCTCACTCAGGCTTTCATTACAGAGAGAACTGAATTCACATACAGGTCTGTGTTTCATATCTGGGTACTTTGGGCAACACACTTAAATCCTCCAAGCCTCAATTTCCTCATTTTTACATAAGTTTAATAGTAAGTCTATATCTGAGAGATGAGTGGGTCATAATGAAAAATGTGTGTGTAAGTCACTGAGCGTGGGCCCAGAACTTAACTAGCCTCATAGGACGTTACTGATTATTCTTATTAACTCAATAATAAGGATGTGTCAAGTATTTTTCCCAAGTACAGTAAAATCATCCAAATAAAATTCCAATTGGGAAATTAATGAAATTAACTCTTATGCACTGAATTATGCCCCCCCAATTTTATTTTCCACATACTGAAGTCTCAACCCAGTTTCTCTTAATGTTGTAATTTTATTTGAAGAAAAGGTCTGTAAAGGGGTGACTGAGGTAAAATGAGGCCATTAGGATGGGCCCTACTCTAAAATGACTGATGATCTTAAAGAAGGAGAAATTTCAGGGATGTATCTTCAGAGGGATGACCATGTGAAGAGGCAGTGAGGTGTCTATCTGTCAAGGAACAGAGATCTCAGATGAAACCAGCCCTGCTGGCTCTGTGACCTTAAACTCCCAGTCTCCAAAACAAGAAATGTCTGTTGCTTAGTTCATTCAGTCTGTGCTATTTTGTTATGGCACCTCTGGAAACTAATGCACAAAGATTCAGAATTTTACTTTGGGAGGCAGTTTTTATTTTATGAGGAAGCCTTCAGCTGAGCTGTTGGATGGGTAAGGTCCTGTAAATTGCCAAAAAACGACAGGTGCTTAACTTATTTCAAATATACCCAGCAAGGCATATTTCAGAATATGATCATTTTTTAAAAAAGATTTTATTTATTTGAGAGAGAGTGAGAGAGAGAGCACAACCAGAGGAACAGCAGAGAGAGAGGGAGAAGCAAACTCTTCCCTCAGCAGGGAGGCTGATGCGGGGCTTGATTCCAGGACACTGAGATCATGTCCTGAGCTGAAGGCAGAGGCTTAGCAGACTGAGCTACCCAGGTGCCCCCAGAAAATGTTCATTTTATTTTATTTTTTAAAAGATTTTATTTATTTATTTGTCAGACAGAGATCACAAGTAGGCAGAGAGGCAGACAGAGAGAGAGAGGGAAGCAGGCTCCCCGCTGAGTAGAGATCCCGATGCGGGGCTTGATCCCAGGACTCTGGGATCATGACCTGAGCTGAAGGCAAAGTCTTTAACCCACTAAGCTACCCAGGTGCCCCAGAAAATGTTTATTTTAAAGAAATAGGAATAATTATAATAATCATGACCTTGAATTATAGTGTAACTATATTAATTACTTTATGCATAGTATCTTATTTGATTTTATTAACATTCTGTAAAAAAGTTACTGTTAATTACATTTTAGCAGGATGAAATTGAGACTTAGATGAGTGAAAACCATGGAATGAGTACGGTTGGAGTTTGGGATGTGAGTTACGGTATGTCTCACTGCAAACCCTGTACCCTTAACAATGTGACTATTTTAATATTCATAGTGTATCTTAATGTTCCTAAATATTTTTAGGAATAAATGAAATAAGTGAAATTAAACAGCAATATAAATAGCTGACCCAAGGAGATTTAAGCATTCATATGAATCACACACATACACACTCACACACATGCATGCGTGCTAAGAATTTGCTCCAGTGTTAAAATTGTCTTGAGCTAAATAATCAACGTGCAAACAAACAACAACAACAAAACTAAACAACCACAGAAACAATAGAGTAGTGGTATTTCTAAGAAGGGCTTGATATAGGGGAAACAGGGAGTAAACATTTAGTTAGGGACAGGGTATGTACAGGAATTCTCTTTAGTCAATTTGAGTTTCATTTAAAAAATTTTTTTTCAGGTCTTCATTTAAATTCCAGTTAGTTTTAGTCATATTTCAAGTCTGTTTAGAAAGCTGATATTGACACATCCCTGAAGACATATACTTCAAGAAACCTTTCCTTTTAATCAATTCTGCTAATTTTCTTTGTCTTTCAACATCTTGAAGGATGTTTCCTTAGGAGACTTGTATGCAATCTATAAACAGCAATAATATTTTCTCAAGCTTTCTATTTCAGATTCATTAGGGATTTAATAACATTCTGCCACACTGAGTGGGAAGATCTGGCTCATTTTTTTCTGATTAATGAAGAACCCCAGTGATTCATGATCTTCACTGAAAGGAGGGCCATGGAGGCACAGAAATAAGTGAATATTTACTCCTCCTAATATCTCCAAAGTCTGAAAACTCTATATATGTTTCTCAGATAATTGTATAAAAAAGAGAATTTGGGTGAGGCAGCTGATTGGATTCTTACTCAAAAGTAAAAGTAGGAGTGGCTGGGTGGGTCAGAGGTTAAGCTTCTGCCTTTGGCTCAGGTCATGATCCCAGGGTCCTGGGATTGAGGGAGAGGGAGAGAGAATCTCAAGCAGAGTCTGTACTGAGCTCTGAGCCCAATGCAGGGCTTGATCCTCAACCCTAACATCATGACCTGAAGTGAAATCAAGAGTCGGACACTTACCTGACTGAGCCACCCAGGAGCCCTGAATATGTTGTCTTTGTTGTCTGTGTCTGTAATTATTGCTAAGTGATAGAATCATTGACAAATTTTAATTTGTCTTTAAACCTTCTTTATACTCCATTTGATTTAGTATAAAATATAAGTATTTTATAACATTTAGTTTGCATGTTATCAAAAAACAAAGTTATTTATTTTTAGTGAGAGGCATATATACAAAGTGATGATAATAAGGGAAAGCTACTTATTTTACTTTTATTCATTGGATTTTTATGTTATTAATTGGGGAATATTTTATACCTTCTCAAGTCACAATAATTACTTAAGTAATTAAATGCATATTATTTTTATCTACTTAATGTGGGAACATTTCCCTGGATTTTTGCCAAATCATTTTTTTGTGTGTGCTACAGTCGTATTTTTATCCCTACGTCTGACAAGACAACATTATGATAAGTACATTTTTAGATGCTTTTAGTTTCCTTCTTTTTACTTCTTTGAATTTTTAAATTTTCTTTTAAAAATGTCTGAATCAAAGATTTTAATTAGAAATCAAACAACAGGGGTTCCTGGGTGGCTCAGTGGGTTAAGCCTCTGTCTTCAGCTCAGGACATGATCTCAGGGTTCTGGGATCAAGCCCCGCATGGGGCTCTCTGCTCAGCAAGGAGCCTGCTTCCCCCTTTCTTTGCCTGTCTCTCTCCCTACTTGTGATCTCTCTCTTTCTGTCAAATAAATTAATGAAATCTTTAAAAAAAATAGAAATCAAACAACAAAATCAAAAAATGAAAAAAAGGGAATTTTTTAATAGCTTTTGATGTGTAAGTGACAAAAATGATTTCATATGGAGTTACTGGAATTGTCGCGGCTGGCGTGACAAATCGACCAGGAACGTGAGGGTAAGAGGATGAAGAAAAGAACTCGAGAAGCAAAGAGATGGGGGCAGGAGGAGCACTGAGGAGGATGTCCAACAGTGCTAAGTTTATTCAAAGCACTAAGGCCATATATATAGTGGTAATAGAAGCAATACACCTGTGTCTAGTTAAACACCCACGAGTTCCTGTAATAAGTTTCACATTTAACTATAAGCAGACCTTGTGACGCCAAATTTGTAAATTTACCGTTCTTTCTTTAGGGAACCAAGGACAAAGATCGGACACCACCCCAAAAAATTGCTGTAAGGCCTTCTTTGAGACCTTAGACCCCTTCTGCTTTAAAAGGCCCTCAATGCAGTAACAAAAAGATCGTGTTCCAAAGAATGAGATTGCCCCATGTTATTTTACTCCTGATGTCACCCGACAACCTGGCTCCTCTGACCTGAATCTTGATAACTACTTACCTGTATATGCGTGCTCCCTTGAAATGTTCTCATGTCCCTGTTCAGGCGCCACTTGTCGCGGCCAGCGCGACATGAAATATTCTAGGAAAGCGTTTGTGTTTCTTCTTATGGTATGATTGGGAAGCAGATACTGCTAGTTGCCTAATCAACCACCACTCTTTTCCTTTTCTACAAATGGTATCACATTTTTTTCAAGGTGGCAGTGTGTAGAGTTGACAACCTTTCTCCATCCACTCTTGCATGTGACACAGTGTTAGCAAATGAGATGTATATTGCGGAGGAGGTCTCTTCCCATATAGGTGATGTCTCTTCTTCCTCATTACAGACCTATGGTGCCTTAACACCAAGGTTTCCAGAAAACTAATAGTTCTTAGATTCATTACTGAGCTTAGAGCAGGTAGGATGAACCCCTGTGAGCCCCATGGTAACACTTCTCTAAATCTCTTGACTTATGTTCTTAAAGCAAAATGTGACTTTTTCATTGTGCACCAATGAAGATACTGCTTTGAAGACTGGAGGATTTGAGCAGTGGTACCAAAATAATCTAAGTAAGAACGGCTATGAAACAATTAATTTGTCAAATCTAGTCTATCAAATAACATACTCATATATACATTTATATTAAAATATATTTTTCTCAATCGTGCTGAATATCTGTTTCTTATTTCTTCTCATATTCTAAATAATGGTTCTGGAGACCCTCACAAATTTGTATGTTATTCAAAACACAACCTGACAACCAAGGTACACTTTGCTTTATTAAGTATTTCATATTTGTTCCAAATTTGTAAATATATAATGATGTAAAATGTAGAATATGGTACCAATTCCATACATGGGCATCCAAATAGGTATTAAATGTTAGAATTAAGAATAACTTTACCTTATAGAAATTTTAAGTAATTTAGTAATTTTCAGCTTTCTTTTTTTTTTTTTAAGATTTTATTTATTTATTTACAGAGATCACAAGTAGGCAGAGAGGCAAGCAGAGAGAGAGAGGAGGAAGCAGGCTCCCTGCTGAGCAGAGAGCCCGATGCAGGACTTGATCCCAGGACCCTGAGATCATGACCTGAGCTGAAGGCAGCGGCTTAACCCACTGAGCCACCCAGGCGCCCAATTTTCAGCTTTCTATTAAAAGGTCGTTGATAGCAAGCTTATGGTGATGATGCTAGCTGGCATGGTTAATAAAACTGAACAGAAGCCAAAAATTTGGCCAAGGAGCCAGAGTATTCTTTGAGCAATGTAGAGTACATAGTTAGAATTTTTGCTAGAAAACGTATCTTCAACTATGCCAGGATTGATAATATTTTTACAACAATTCAAAGATGATAGTCTAAATTTTCCACACTTGTTCAAAGATACAAATCTTAATGAAGCCCCTGTAAGATTTTTTTTTTAAGATTTTATTTATTTATTTGACAGATAGGTATCACAAGTAGGCAGAGAGGCAGGGGAAGTGGAGGAAGCAGGCTCCCTGCTGAGCAGAGAGCAGGACGAGAGCCTTGATCCCAGGGCCTGAGCCTAAGGCAGAGGCTTTAACCCACTGAGCCATCCAGGTGCCTTGAAGCCCATGTAAAATTTAACGTACAATTACCTTTGGATTTATGGTTGAAATGACATCAACATGTTACAGCAGACTAGATGCAAGAAGCACAAGAACAGGTGAAACAACAGATGTTCAACTAAAGAAGTCATGCTTTGTGGGCACCTGGGTGGCTCATTGGGTTAAGCCTCTGCCTTCAGCTCAGGTCATGATCTCAGGGTCCTGGGATCGAGCCCCGAATCGGGCTCTCTGCTCAGCAGGGAGCCTGCCTCCCCCTCTCTTTCTGCCTGCCTCTCTTCCTACTTGTGATCTCTGTCTGTCAAATAAATAGATTAAAAAATCTTAAAAAAAAAAAAAAGAAGTCATGCTTTGTGTTGAAAAATTAAATTAATTTTGAATATGCATTAACCAGGCTTTTTGGTGTGAACTGTTACTTACAATTACTAGTTTAGTAAAAGCCTATGGAAAACTCAGAGATTTTTGTTTTAAGGGGATTACATATTTTAAATTTTTAGATTAAGGTTTTTTTTGTCCCTAAATCAAAATAGACTACATGTAAAATATGTAACAAAGGAAATGTTCCATAAAAATATAACAAATTTAGAACAAGGAAATGATAAGATTTTCATATAAGTAAACACTAAAGTATTTTCAAGAAATTATCTTATAACCAATATAGCCCGAGGAATAGTTTTTTTTTTTTTTTTTTTTAAGATCTTATTTATTTATTTGACAGGGAGAGCACAAGCAGGGGAAAGAGAGAGGGAGAAGCAGACTCCCTGCTGAGCAAGGAGCCTGATGAGGGGCTCAATCCCAGGACCCTGAGATCCTGACCTGAGATGAAGGCAGACACTTAACAACTGATCCACCGAGGGACCCCAGGAATAGCTGTGATTGAGGAGCATATTTCTGTTTTTATTTTCTTACTTTATCTATCTACAACTCTGGAAAAGGAAGAACTTAAAAAATACATTATATATCCAGATACTGTTGTAAGAGATAGTAAAATTGGAGATATTAAGAGATAGCAATTTATACAGTAAAATTAAAATATTTTTCAAATTATGTGGGAAAATGAAAATTTTTCACTTGGGGCCTCATTTACATAATATCTGTAAATGAAAGATTCATTCTTGAATCAAAGTATCAATTTAAGGATTTTATTGGTATTTCCAATTGCTATCACTTCAGCAGAACAGTTCTTTATTAAAATGTGAAATTAATAATAAAAAAAGTTACCTACTTATAACCCAGCACATGTTAATTTGGTTATGCTGCTAATAAAATACAAATAATGTAAAAAAAAAAAAACTTGCTAATAATATCATCATTGGTGATTTAACTAAAACGAAAGCGAGAAAAGATTTTGGGGATAAATACATAGTGACTCAAATTATGTTAGTGTTTATTATTTTACTTACCTGAACACTTCAGACCTGACAACAGAACACACGGACATGCACAATAATAATTGATTTCAAACTACTCAATAATATGTCAACTTCCAATCATATAAAAAGCATATCTTTGTGCATGTTTAAATTTGTTCTTAAAAAGTATATTTACACATATGGTGTGTGGGCCTGCACTTCTATTCTTGTCCTGGGCCTTGGAAATATTAAAGAACAGCCTGTCTTCATTACACAGAGTCATCGAGGAACAAAGAGCAGAGCTAACATCCCTAAGGAGAGGAATGAAAGGGAGGAAATGGAAAGTTAGAAACTGATACCTGTTGAGCCACTCATATGTGCTAAGGTCAATTCCACATCATTTAATTTTTTAAATGCTTGAGACAGGTGGAGTAGGTCAGTTTCAGAGATGAAGAAATTGAGAGTAATATTTTATAATTTTCCAAGTTCATTTTGCTAGTTATGTGGAAGAGCCTGAATTCAGAGCAAGGTCAGTCTTGGCTGGCTCTAATTATGCAGCTGTTTCTAAATTTAGGTTGTAAAAGTAAATGAAACGTGTCACAATAGACGACAGACCATAGTGGGCACAGAAACTATTTATTATAGAAAACTGGTAGAGATATTAAAAAATAAAAAACTCAGCAGGGAAAAAAGAAAATAAGAATGTTTTAGAATTTTAGAAATACTCAAGTTTTAAATTCTAGTAGAAGAATTAAAAAATTTAATGTTTATCATAATGAATCTACAAACTGTCCACATTCTAAGAATATGGTAGATGAGATGATGGGAAGTGATGAAATATTCAGGAAACAGTGTTGAGTAGTTTTATTACTACATTGAACAAATTAAGTTGAGGATGACCTAACTGTATATTGTAGACATTTGAAGACCCTAAGAATATTTTTATAATTTTGAGGTAGAAAGGCTTTTTGAGGTATGATGCTAAGTCAGGAATCTATATAGACAATATATTACAGTCTTACTTTTTCTAAAAAGTTAAACTGAGACAACATTGGAACATTCATAAAACAAACAAACAGGATTTAGATTATTTAAATGAAAAAAAAAATCTTACAAATTGACCCCTCCTCAGAAAATGAGCAAATGACACCAGTGGGAATTTATACAAAAAGAAATGCAAGTGCTATTTGCCTGCTGGGGGAGTAATATGTTTTATCTCTGTTTTGTTTTTTGCACTCATCTTTCTTGGTGTATTATTCTAAAGTCCCTGTTGCAGAAATATCCAAAATTTAGCTCCCAATTGTCAGACATGTTTCTATTTACCTCCTTATTAAATCTTATTCCCTAGTGTAGCATTTGCTTAAAGAAATTTGTCTCAGAGGCTGGTTACAGTTCCAGGGCAAGGATCATAACCAGGATTTTTCCTAGGGATAAACCAAAATATGTGTGCATGCTACCCACTTTTGATCACTGGGCTAAAACCTAGGTTGGACAAATGATCACTGACTGGGTCTTGTATTTTCTCCCCCTAACAAGTATGCAAGTGGGGTATCTCTGATTGGCACACTAACAGAGACTTCACCATCTGGCACCTGGGAGAGCTTAACAGGGTCATGCACCCTAACTTCCCAATCACTGATAAGGGTTTAAGGATTTTCTTTTTCTAAGTTAATTTGCATTTCAATAAGTAATACAGGATTAGGCCAGTTAATAAAGACTAATTTATAAAGCTAAGACTTCACACAGCCTTGAGACCACTGGCTTAGGCATGTAGGAGGGCCAGAGGCCTTTCACAATCTCTCAACTGGCCAATGGAAGCACATGCTTCCCTGGGCTCTGCAGGTAAGTAGGTGGCAACACTGAAGATTTTTTCCACTGACTCTTTGAGAAGAGTGGGGACAAAGAGCACAGATGCCAATTTACTTTCCAATTATTCAACCATTGCTAGCTCTTTCTCTTTGAACAATAGTTCCACCCATCTTATATCTATAAAAAGGCTTAATTCCCTGTTGATAATTCCCAAATTGATTATTTTAGGTAGACAAACTATGAGAACAATTTTATATGTCCTAGCCAGTGTCTGATTGATGAAGAGAAGCGAGCAAAAATAGTGCTGAATAAATCAAACAAATCAACTTTTCAAAAAGGCTTTGTAATAACAAAAAATTGAAATCAGGTAAGAATAGTTTACCAGATGGTGTCACACATTATCTTTCCAAATAAACTGTTTAATGAAGACCCTTGGTGATCTCATTGAGGTGCATGGACCCAAGGCCTGGGTATTTCTGTATCGTTTTCAGACACATTTCTGCTGATGACCCATTTCAGCTGAAACTTTACCGGTAACAGAGCACTTAGACAATCAATATCAGCATCTCAGAGCAGAGCTTACCCCTTAGTGAATCTTTACTGCAGTTTATAGAGCATTTATTGTACTCTTCTCTGATTCTTTTGCTGCAAAGACATTGCAGCGTATTTAACCTAGTAGCTTCTTGGTCAGACATGGTATGTGGCTATTAAAGAGTATTATGATGTCTCTTAAGCAGAACATCTATAGAAAGACAAGATTTGGTTTGGTCCTCGCTGTTTGCACCATTTAGGGAAACATGGGGCTCACTATTAAAATGAAGTATAGAGGTTTTTCATCAGATATTGGATCCCAATTTAGAATATAATTTTGTGTTTATTTTACTAGAGAAAAGACCTGTCTGCCTTTTGCAGAAATGGGAATGGGGAAAAATATAGAAATACATATAAAATATGTAGTTTATATAAGCATGTAAGTATATATTGTTATATAAATTGGAACCAATGTGTTTATTATATATGTACGTACATAAATATATAATGCCACAAGAGCATTCACATGAAAGTTAGCCACTGAGCCACTTGCATGATGTAATTCCTACTCTTTGCATTTAGCTGTTTATAAGGAATAAATGTAGATGATTTGGTGTGGTAGAAAATGTTTTATACTAAGAATTAGGAAACCCCAACTCAAGTAAGCACAAAGAATCTTCTATGTTATCATCTGTAAAAGTGTTTCAAATAGAACTCTTTGATTTCAGAGGCCCCTGGGTTCTAATATATTATAATACATTTTGTAATCTGGCATTTATATGACCCCATATCTAAAGAAAAGTGAATCCAATTTAAACAGTTCCAAATAATCATTATACTTGGTGGTGAGTGAAAAGCATATTTTTATTAGCTTTGGAATAATATTTAGAAAATAAAAGATAATTTTTAACATAGAAGAAAATATCTTCCGAAAACAATCTGCACTCATGCAAAATTATAAGAACCTTAAGATGATACATATGAAAATATATGATAAATATTTTAATGTTTAATGGAAAGACAGTAGAAATATTCCAAGTAATTGAATTACAACAATGGATTTCTAAAAAGTTAATTTTTCATTCTGAGTATTCTTTTTATGACACCACATTAAATTTTATTGTAAATTAAAAAAGACAAGTATAAGAGTACTTGGGAAGTGTTAAATACCACATTGTATGTGAAAATATTTGAGAAGTGAAGTGGTTATCCAAATAACATCATGAAAACCATTTGGTTTGGAAAGTTGTTCTCGATGGATTATTTAAAAAATCTAGATGTATCTTTTAATGTAGATACATCAGTATTTTTTTTTTCTTTAGCAAGAATTTCAATAGACCTGTAAAAACTGATGACTTCTGCTAATGGAGACCCTTAGATTTTTGAAGACAAAGGGTATGTGGGTGAACTGCCATGCCCTAGAACCTCTTCTGCCTAGTGAATCGCATCCTAGAGATATGTCTGGATTTGTGGAGACTGCCTGAACCCAGCTGGGACTGAGGATTCCTCCCTCCATCTAGAAGCTCTATGACTATCGTACAAGGCGAGGAATACATTTTGGAGCAGTAAATGGGATTGTACTGTATTTCATCGGTTTATATGCCAACATACTTTTGGGAAGATGATACTTAGTAATCTTTAGAAAATATTGACAAAGATATCACCCACTAGACATAAAATGAAAAAAATAAACCCTGAAAACTTCTTATTACGCTTTTGGGGTCTATAATAAACCCTCTTTCATCTGTATAATGTTTATTATCTAAGGCCTGAAAAATAGCAGGACTTCAGTTGAAACCACTAAGATCTGTCCAGTATTTCCTCAAAATTATTAATTGGTCCAGGTTTGACATGCCAGTAAAGTTCACATGAAACTTAACTAACTAAAGACTTGGCATTTGTCCTTGGAAAAAAATCATCTTGAGTTTACTTAAAGGTCTGTGAACCTCGGGAAACCTTTCAGTGACCCTTCCTACAGTGTGGTGGTTTCTAGTGATATCTGAAACCAGGAATGTTTTGTGAAGGGTTTGGGTTTCATCTGGAAAGCCATATCTAATCCTGGGTACGGCCTAATGAATTAGGAGTCTGGTCCTCCTTGGATCCTCATAAAGGCAGTGTGATGCGTAAAATCCGACTTTCACTGCAGAGCAAAATTGCACCACTTAATGAGTCCCTTAAAAATGCCTTTACTGGATTTTTAAAAATGTTCTTTCTGGGTGTATTTATTCTATCATCACCATTGCCTAAAATACAGACACACATGGAGCCTACCATTTGAAGCTCTAGCATATGTCTATTAAATAACAGATAACTGTTATAACAGATAACTCTTTATTGATGGTATTACACACACAAAATGAAATGAAATTACACATACAAGAATGTTTTATGGGTTTTATAGACCAAGACAGTCCTAAGAGTAGCAAGTTCTGACCATGTAGGACCAGGGAAAGTAACTACTCCCCAAGTAGTCACTAACTGGATGGTCTTCAGGTGTTGAGTGGGGCACTGGGAGAGCCAGCTTTTCTTACTCTTCTTTTATCACTCACAAGGACACACACAGGCCCACATGCATACATTTCTCTCCAGCATGTGGAAATTACCTCCCCTCAAAAGCTGAAAATGATCCACTGGATATGAACAGTTGGAAATGAAAGATTCCTAAAATGTGTTACAAAAATAACATCTACAGTTGATGTCAAGTTAAGTTTGCATTATTAAAAAAGGCTGAGAGATATGCATTGGAATAACTCTCTTTGTTTTCCTCTTTGAATCCTCTTTAGGGGCTTTTTTTTGTCCTAAAAGAACTTTTCAGTTTCTTGCTCTAAGGATTCATTGTCCATCAGTTTTATCTCAAATTCTTAGATAAAATTCCTGAGAAGTTTTGACATTCTTTATGCTCCTAAATCTGTTCAGATACCATTATTTGAGGGCCTGTTTTTATTTTAGGAATCAGTGGGAAAGGTTTAGGAAAAGAAATCTATATAAGGATTGTTAAGAAATATATATATATATTTAAGAATATTAGAATATGTATTTTAAGTTGTTCTGAGCCACTAGGCAACCACAGAGAGAGAAATGTTTATATTGATAATGACTAATTTTGATTTCCAGAGAAGTAAAGATAAGTTCTGATAAAGTCAAAGAAGAAAATGAAATCCTGGTGAGGTAAGGAATAGCCTTTTAAACTTGATATATAGGCACTAAAACTCTCTTTTCCACTGATCTTTTGACAGTGTGTAGTCATTAACAGTACACTGTTCAATTTTTTCATTTGGAAGTTTTAACATTAAGTTTTAAATAGATTTATCAATTAATACCTTACCAGAGAGGCACCTGGGTGACTCGGTCCATTAAGTGTCTGCCTTAGGCTCAGGTCCTGATCCCGGGTTCTGGGATCCAGCCCCAAATCTCTGGGAGCCTGCTTCTCCCTCTCTCTCTGTCCCTCCACCTCCACCAACCCCTCCGCTGGTGCTCCCACTCAACCTTTTTCTTTCTCTTTCCCTTTCTCTCAAATAAATAAATAAAATATATATATTTTAAAATACCTTATGAAATATGCTTTATATTGACAAAGAGTACTTTTCACATGGATGGCATATCTGTGAACAAACAGACTAGGACACAGTATCCAATTTTAGACTTTTCAGTTAGATTTTCTTTTTTGACCCATGAGACTTCATAAGCAAGTGAAACATCAACATTAGGTGCTTCTGACAGATAGAACCCTGCCTGGAATCTGTATTATGTAGTCTTTTTAAAATATCCTAGACAGTAGAAGGGAAAACATGTTTCTTATACATCTTTAAGGAAAAGGATACTTCTCACCCCTCCACCCCCAATTATAAGGCAGTTCTGACAAAAGTGAATTCATAATCAAGTAAAAAAAATTAAAAAAAAAAATGCAGTCCATAGGCTCTGGGCCATGGAGTGCTCCAGTAAATGCTGGAAGTAGACTACACCATGTCATCATCAGTGATCTTACATCCCAGCTGCTATTATAGTTATACATCTTTCATCTTTCTAAACCACCTCTAAACTACCACTCATGTATTTCAGATCTTTCAATAATCAGTTAGTTTTTGGAGGACCTTGTCATGTAAATCCACAAATTTTGTTACATCTCAGCTGTCATCCGTATCTTAGTAAATTCCAGTCTCTTTTTATTTTACTTCTCACCAATTATGTTGTCAAGACAAACGCTTTTTCCTTCTACACAGAAGTCATCCATCTGCTTATCTTATCGCCATTGATTTTTTTCTTCCTGCTACACCACAACCACCCGATTTAAAAAAAAACAAAAACCCACTGACATGAATTAGTAGTTAAATCTTTTTCACATATTTCATTTGCATAATTCTCACAACATTTATTTCCATATAGTTTGGTTGTTATTTGGTATGTGGATCACGATGTATACTTCAATCCTGCTTTTCTTTGTTCTAGTACATATATTTTCTTTATAAGCTGTGCACTTGCTTTTTATAAGTTATCTACTTTTATAGAGTGGGGCTAATTGATAATGAATTATGATGTAGTGCTACATTCTGAGAGACAGTTAGTTTTGAAGAAGTAATTTTATTATAGAATGCTAAGCCATTTGCAGTAATGAAAAGTTTGCTTTTTTGATGAGAGCATAAAAATGTGATAACATATAATGAGACAGTGTATAGAAAACAGACAAGTCCTTTTAACTTTTTTTTTTTTTTTAAGGATAAAGATGATTTACTCAACAAAGAATAGATTATGGCCTGTCAAAATGTCAAAGTCAATGACATTATCATTACCTCTTCCTGCAGTCACGAGCAAAAACAATTTCGTTTCAGAAATAAATGATATGAAAAAGAACTATTTGGCCAATATATTATCATTAAACTATCCAGATATTTTTTTTTCCTTTCTTATTATTTTATTCCAGGTAAATTCACTTTTCCTTAATAAATGTCATTTTACTCCTTCCTTTAAGTGTACAGAATCAGGAACATGTTGATGGAGGGAATCAAGATCACCAACAGGGCAATATCTGCTGATAATTTTCCTGAAGGCAGAGTTCACATACTCAAAATGCCAGGTCATTCAGAGGGCAGGGTTTACGAGAGACAGAGTTCAAAGAAGCTTGGCACTGGGAGAGTTTACCTACTGCAGTCTATGTATTTAAGGTCAGTCTTGGAAGAAATTGCTTATCTATTCTTCATGGAACCTAGAAAGATTTTCAGAGGAGTAACTTGAGGACTCTGTCTCTGTTTCTTTTCAGTTTGCTGCTTCTTATCTCAGAGGATTTTGTGATATTAAAATAGGCAAAATGTATAATTTATTAAGTTCATCTAAATGGAAGGCAAAGTTTAGGAGGCTTTTCATACATGTTGTCATTTAATTCACAGAGCAAGCTCTGAAAATAGGCACTATCACCATTATCAGCCCAGTTCTAGAGATGAAGAAACCAATGCACCCAAAGGTTAAGTAGCTTGTACAAAGAGCTACAGTTTGCAAGTTTCAGAAGAAAGACTGTAACATAATTCTTTATGGTTTTACACAAATATAGCATAGAGCAGGGTGGATTCTGGAGCTTGGATTAAAAAGTAAGATCTCTGGGGTGCCTGGGTGGTGCAGTTAGTTAAGCATCAGACTACCAGTTTGGGCTCAGGTCATGATCTCAGGGTCCTGAGATCAAGCTGCTGGTCCTGAGATCAAGCTGCTAGGGCTCCACCCCTAGCATGGAATCTGCTTAGGACTCTCTCTCCTTCACCCTCTGCACCCCCTCCATAAATAAACACATATTTAAAAAAATAAAAAGCAAGGCCTCTTATTTATATTAATTGTGTTACTTTGGGTTAATTAGCTTTTCTGTGTCTTATTGTCCTCCAGTAGGGATAATAGTTATTTAAGATACACAGAGGACTTCAGACCTAACATGTAAGAAATGCTTAATCAATATTAATTACAATGTTATACTTCCTTCAAAGAATTTTATTATGTATTAATTCAGTATGATGATCATAAACTTTTTTAAAGATTTTATTTATTCATTTGGCAGAGATCACAAGTAAGCAGAGAGGCAGGCAGAGACAGAGAGGAGGAAGCAGGCTTCCTGTTGAGCAGACAGCCTGATGCGGGACTCCATCCCAGGAGCCTGGGATCATGACCTGAGCCGAAGGCAGAGGCTTTAACTCACTGAGCCATCCAAGCAACCCATAAATTATTTTTAAATACAAGTATTCAGACTTTCATATTTGAAATAATTTTTAAGAATGGCTTTATTATATCCTACACACAATATATGTCTATTCTCTTCTGCTGAATAATAGAGGAATGCTGTGTGTTTTTCTGATAGCATACAATGTCACTTTTCCATATAACATGCAAATGCTTTATTTCAAAAGGCCAAATCTAAAGGTAATGTCTAGCTTGATTTATTTGGGTCTATTTTAATCAGGACTGCTTTGACATACAAACTAAATTGCTTTAAGGAGGATCTCTCTCTGGGAGTGTATTATCATTTTGGCATTGTATGTCTGTTGAAGAGGTCTTAATTTATGCTCACACAGCAGGAGGCTTCCTTCACTGTAATTACACTTCTTTTAGCTCCTCTTCTATGTATGAGGCAAGACCTTGCTGGGGAGAAATGGAAAAGCGAGACCAGACATTATTACGGCACAAATAGTAGCACGACTAAGTATACACAGGTGCACAGAGGCACAGGCGTGAATACAAGTTTAAGAGTCTGCTGACGTAATGCAGAGTCAGATTGTCCATGCACAGCCTCACACAGTAATCCAGTGTACACTGATAGTGTAGATTACAGGATTGGAATAACTGAGTAATCAATAATGCATGGAATTTGGTAGAATTCACAACCTCCATTTAAATCTTTTTGTCTTCAATATTCTGCAAATCCATCATTTACAGCAGTGAAAAGAGTTTGAGAGCAGATCAGAGACTTATGCCAGGATCTGTACCTTATTAGGTAAGGTAGAATCACTGACTCCAGAGCCCAGTTCTTTCCATTATAAATCCTGCCTCTGATCAAAATTAAAATTAAAAATGTTTTTGGATCGTTAGGCAATAAATCAATAATCTGATGCTAAGGGATGATTCATATTGTGTGATGAAGAGGATTCAGGGAAGATTTCATCAGAGTACCGGTCCATGAGCTGGCACTGAGCATGGACATAGTAAAGGGCAAAGGCGATAGAAAAGCCTTGGCTTTTTGTACTTTGCAAATTTATTTGAGTTAAGGATGTCAAAATTTAAATACATTAGCAGCAGTTTGGAAGCAAGAATGAGCATGTCAGGAAAACGTATGGAGACGTGGATGTCTAGAGTTTGAAGTATGCATTGAGGACCGGTTGGGGGAAGTAAGATAGAAGAGGTGGAGTCTTTCCTTGCTGACTATCTGTGTTTCCTGTCTTGTGGTGCTCCGACCATTTCCTAGCAGGGGACATAAAGAAACACCTGTAGAATGAAAAGCCTACAACTCAACAGTGTCATTTAAATAAGTAATAGACATGTCTTTAAAAATTAGCAAGATTTTTTTTTTACTGTTAAAAATCTAAAGCAGTAGGGTGAATATATGTGTAAAGATTGCCAAACACTAAGGGTAAAATGAACAAAATAAACCAAAAAACCCCGTGAACCTCAGGAGTAGAACAAGGAAAGAACAAAGGGAGGTCAGGAAAGTGATGATAAAGGAATATGATTTATCAAAAAGTGTTATGTTCCAACATAATGGAGAAACTTTGTGAAGAAAGTGATACATTTTCATATAATGCTCCCTCTGAGCTCAAGACTTTGTGGCCGACGGAACAACTCACTTATTCCCTTCTCTCTAGTCTGTCTTCCTCTGTCCACCATACAAAATAAGATAAAAGCACCAACAGAGCGAGGGAAAAACCCGAGGGGAAAATGTCTGTTCTCAAAGCCAGACAGGCACAGTTGCTGCTGGCCGCACACATCTCACAGCTTGGTGCTTGGGTGTGCAGCTGCCAAGTATATCTCAAGAGTGACTATAAACACTCTTGGCCTGAGTGAAGTAAGGGATCCAGAAGGCTGACTGAGAGTCCATGAGCTGATTGCCAGCACGGGATGGGGACTTGCCAAATGCTGATTGAATTACACCCATGTGGCACTTCCTACTGTAATCACACCCTCCTTTGGCAGAAGCCAGGCTGGGACTAGGAAAGCAACTACTGTGAGTCAGTGTCATTAGAGAAGGCTGGTTTCAGTGCAGCGCACAGCTCTGCAGTTGAGGGAGCTCAGTCAGCCATACACATGCTCCAAGAGGGATTTGCCTAAAGGGCTGTCTAAGCTAACAGATGGAAGAAAGACAAATATTTTTCTAGAAACATGCCCGGTGCTTACTAATGATTAGATTTTAATGAGGTATAACAGGAATAAAATGCTTTAACAAATAAGAGTTTTTGAAAAGTCTCACTGGGCAGGGTGCACAGAAATACATAAAGCAATGCAGGGAGAGGATGGTTGTTTCAATCTCATTAGATAAATGAATGCAATATTTCACCTTCAAAATATTTTCATGCAACCATCTTTCAAATATTTTTAGGAACTTTCTAATCCCTCCTTCCACTGAATTGAGCTGTAGCTTTCTGATCCTGGACACGATGTCATTAAATTAGAACATTCCCTGAACTTGCAAGTGTGTGCACCTCAAGGGGCTTAGCAGTGTGAGACAAGGACTAGCATTGAATTTATATTAAACTCAATGCAGGGTGGGAAAGGGCTTTTCAGGTTGAATCTCAGCCATGAATAAACTCTTGCTTCCAGAAGGAAGGTTGGTTATGTTAGGAAATGGAAGTACAAAAAGCAAACATACAGATGACAGAAGTTGTTCTTGGATTGGCTAGTTATGTCAGACAACCAGCATTTTGCCAGGAAGAAACGTGTCCACAGAAGTCAGTAGAAGCATATTCAAAAATTGAAAGTCATCTTAATCATTATACTACTAATGACAAAAAATCATCTAAATAATAAAAGGCAGCTATGTGACCAGTAATTGTGAGTAATGATTAGTGTAGGAAATGGAAGAGAAGCAGCAGAATTTGATGGTAAAGGAACCCAGGGAAAAAGAAAGAGAGAGAGGTTTCATATTTATCTATGTCCATTGGGAGGAAAAATATCCAGTGTTTACATGTGACTTAATACAATTCTAAGTTGAATAATTCCTCCTATTGTTTTATGTGAGACTTGAATTTGTAAACCTTCACTGATGGTCTCAATGGATGAAATTCATGCTAAATTTTTAGTGCAGTTTGCAGACCAGGCACTCCATGAGAGGACAAATGCAGAAACTGAGAGTAAGTGATTAAAAACTTTTATAGCAGTTTGAGCAAATTTTAGGTCTGTTGAATGAAGTGATAATTTGGGCTTGTGTTTCATGTATCTAATGTTATTTATTTTTTAGATATTAATTTCATATTTTACAAAATTCTCTCTCTCAAAAATCTCTTACCATGATTCTTTGCATAATGCTAACTTCATAAAGCATTATTTTGACTATGTTCCACAATTACTTACGCTCATCTATCTGCACGCTTACTTCAAAGGCCAGTGTTGCAAGAGGAAATCAAGATGAAATGTATCACATCATGATCCCCTGGAAGAATTTTAAACAGCACAGTACTTGCTTCCTCAGGATCTCTGCTGAGCAAGGGTGACAGGGTTGGGGATAAAAATGAATATTAATCCACAGAGTCTGAGAAAGTGGTCAGTATTTAATAATACAAGAAACTGTCCTTGTGGAAACTCACCATCTTGACACCCATGCATACCATAGAAAGAACAGGTTATTGTGGAGAAAACATCATTTTATACCATTTAAAACTGGAGATATTGATACCTAGTCTATAATGACTACTCTCCTTTTCTGGGTATAAACTGGCTTTACTACTTTTTTTAGCAATGCATCATGATCTTTTAACAACACTACTTTTTTTCCTTCCTCTTTTCTACCCTTTTCTTCTGTCTCTTCCTTCCTTTTCTGCATCTGTGCTGGGTTGTTGGGAGAGGAGAATTATGGGCTTAAGGTTTTATTATTAACTGGAAATAGATTTGGAACAGATTGCCCCTTGCTATATATGTCATACGTGGTAGTTGCATGTTTGTATGTCTATAAATATAGATAAATGTGGTTTAATATTTTCCAGAGTTGGTCCTTTGGAAATTTTTGAGAAGGAGTATTTGTAAGCCTATAGTAATATGATGAAAAGAAAAAAAAAAGTCAGAAAGTAAGAAGGTAATCAAGGTGGGGAAATTTGTTTTTTACAATTAGAGCTACTTAATTTCAAGTGAGTTAATGAGAGAGATACAGAGATTTTTAAAAATCTATTTTGACATGTACAAATTTATAAATATGAAGATTTGGTTTTTCACCCTGCTTTATACAGAACCAAGTATGCTGAACCTTACAGGGTTATTTTTTATTTCTGGTCAAACAAGTTTTCCTATCAATACCCCAATTATCTCTAGCAGTTGTTCCCAGGCTAACTAATTATCAGAATCAACTGGGAGCTATCAAATAAAAATCTCTGGAGGTGAGGCATGGAAATCCTTAAACTTAAAATCCTCCACAGATGATTTTAATGAATAGTTTAGTCTGGGAAACACTTGTCTGGAGGCAATAGACCCAAAGTGACAAAAACTAATTTAATGTTTTTATAAGGATCCTAATTCAAATGTTGGAATTCCCATTCCTACTCAAAGTTCTATGGCATTCTCTTAAGACTTTGGGCTAAATCATGTGGCATGTGTCCTGTATGGACCCCTCTTCTAACCTCCTTGAGGATGAGGACACAATTTGCTTTTATTGCGCTCTCCCACATTGTTATTACATTGCACTGAGATGAGACATTCAATGAACTCTAGTGAATAAGATGGCATTCCCAAGAGAAAATGTGGCTTTAAAAAGGAATACAATATTAATAGGAGGTGGTACAACACCACCTACTACACACCAGAGGCTTCCTTGAGCAGCCAGCTGCTGGTGAAAACTGTCACTCCCCTGAGAATTCCTTGCCAACAAAAGATTTTTAGGGGTCTATTTATGTGGTTGAGTCTTAGCTGTCTCAGAAGTAGGACACAAAATTAAAGAACAGGAAGGGATTATTCTTCATATCATCTTCACGGAAAAACAAAATTTAAATGAAGCAGATAAATTTATGGGTCATGTACTCTAACTTGAAAGACCTCCAAAGAAGAATTCTCAAACTCTTCCAAATAGTACTTCCCATGTACAATTGTCATTATTTAAAAATCAGAAAATTCCCTGGGGTGCCCAGGCGGCTCTGTCTATTAAGCTTCTGAATCATGGTTTCAGTTCAAGTCATGATCTCAGGGTGGTGGGATCTGGTCCTGTGTTGGGCTCTGCACTCAGGAGGGAGTCTGCTTGAGATTTTCTCTCTCCCTTTGCCTTTCGCCTTCTTCCCTCCCGATGCTTGTGTGTGTGTGTGTGTGTGTGTGTGTGTGTGTGTGTATGCATGTGCACTTCAACACATGCTCTCTCTCTCTCCCAAATAAGTAAAATCTTTTAAAAAAATCAGAAAATTCCATTCAATTGTGGTGAATTGCACACAAATGGCAATAACTGAGACCATCATTTTAAGAATATATCATAATTTCTAAAGCAACCATATCTTAATTAATGTTTTGTTTGATAAATCTTTTCAAGATCTGAGATTAATTTTTCTATTCAAAAGGCAGTGTTAAGCTAAGCTAAGCAAGTTTTCATTATTATTTTTTAAATTTTTGATCATACATAGTTGCTTATAATCACAAAATTTATTGTTGCATTGTTAATATTATCTTATTCAACAAGTAACGCCTAGACTCCATTTATTTTTAAAGATTTTATTTATTTATCAGAGAGAGAGAGGGAGAGAGAGCGAGCATAGGCAAGCAGAATGGCAGGCAGAGGCAGAGGGAGAAGCAGGCTTCCTGCCGAGCAAGGAGCCCGATGTGGGACTCGATCCCAGAACGCTGGGATCATGACCTGAGCTGAAGGCAGCTGCTTAACCAACTGCACCACCCAGGCGTCCCTAGGCTCCATTATTTAAGAATAGATTTTTACAAGGTATTAAGCCCAACTAAGGATGTTGGTAAGGATGAGAGAACTGCATTACTCTAAAAATGCCAGATAGAGTCAGAAAATTGTATTTTATAACTTTCTTCTTCTTTCTTTAAAAAATACCTTTCTAGGATTGTCATCTCATCTAAAAGATCACCTTCCTCTGTTTTTCTCATTTCTAATTCATTGGATTAATCAATTCTCAAACGTCTGGAGAATGATAGAGTAGATCAGACCCTGATCAAAACCATTCATTCATACCCTCATCACAATGAAACCTGAGTAATGTATAGAATTGTTGAATCACTATATTGTATACTGGGAACTAATACAAATCTGTATGTTAACTATGCTGGAATTAAAAACAAAACAAAAACAAATAGTCAGTTGGTTTTCCTGGGATTCATTCCTCTAAATATTAACTCCATTACTTAATATAATTTAACTAGTAAGTTTGTATTTCCCACAGTCTTTTTAAAACAGCTGACTGATCTCACCAAAGATTTCCCAATACAAAATTATAGGTTGGGTCTAATAGTCTCCTTCTTCTTCATACCTCGTAGGTGTCCGTTCCAGGCAACACACCATTCCACCTACTCCCCACGCTTAGAATTTTGGTTGCCCTCCTTTGAAATTACCTGACTTGTGGTTCATTATCAACTAATCAACTTCCTCTGTTTGATACAGTCTATGAGAGGAGCTAAAGGCTTGTACACCCAATTAATGTATACATTTTGTGCTTTTTAAAATGTTTTTTCTTATGGAGAAAATAGAAGCACATATTTAATTACATGTTACATAAGGGTCTATATTGGAAGCCAAAAATTCTCTTTCCCAATTTATTCTCACTTCTGTGTTGCTCCTTAGGGGTAATGTTTTAAAAATGTATCAGTATACCATTTTCTTACAGATACCTCCATATCTTTCAAATACATTTTTATTATTGTATCTTTGTGAAAGTTAGAAATTTTTATTTGTTTTTCTCTTTTATAAGTATTTAGTTTACTTATCTACTTTTGGTCTTCCCTAAAACCTTTCCCATTTCATAGTTATTTTACTATTACAGTTTTTCTACTGTTGCTTTCTAATCTTGAATGATTTAAAAAATTTATTTCTTGTTCCATCAGAAATTACTCTTAATGGTTAATTTGTAAATTAAGGATCTTGACACCTTTTGTCTTTTTTGGGGGGGGCATTTCTTTCTCCCTCCTTTCTCTTTTTCATCTTCTGTCCAAGTTACCTTGAATTTTATACTGCTGCATTAATAACATTTTCATTGAGTTGTATAATATAAATCTAATCTTACATGCTTTATCTCTAGAATCACTTTAAAAATTGAAAACTATAAGCTAGTTAACTCTCTGCTTAAAAACTTTTTTTAACATATTGTGACTATGTAAATTTGGTTTATTGTGTATAAAGTAAATAGTGCACAGTGATTATATTTCTTTCTTAGGTGCTATCCTACCAATTTTGGGATCACTTAAGGAAGACTATTTCTGCTATTATGTTTAAATGTAATATCTTTCATTATGCTTCACCCACTATTCAAAATCATACTTAATTTGATCTATATTTGTCTATGGATTTTTTGTTTAATATTTTTTAACTTTTTGGTAGAGTTTCTGTTGCCTTTATTTTTTATTACTGGGATAAAAGACATATCTCTAATATAACCCAGGTTCTTACTCATTTTATTTATTTCTTAAGATGAGTTATGTCCTTTCTGCAGTCATTCTTCTTGGAAGCCACTACCTTTCCATTTTACTTTAAACTATTGTTTTTAGGATCATATTGAAGAAATTGAGGTCATTCTTAATGTTTCATTTGATTTGCTGGTTATGTGGTAGAATTGCACTAATTTGAAATTGTACAGGGTCACATGACTTGCTTTAGGCCATGGTGTATGAGAAGAAGATCCCCAAAGCCAGTAGACTATATGCCAAATATTTTCCTCCCGCTAAGCAGAGATAGGTGGAAACTCCAAATTTTAGATCTCAGGGTGAAGAGACATAAAACAGAGCTCTTACCCATTATTCATCAGATATTCATTAATTGAATACACAGTATGTAGCAGATATAATTTAGGTTCTGGCAGTACAGCAGTGATCAAAACTAGAAATTTCTTACTGATGTGATTTTAGATTCTAGTGAAATGAAAGAGAAAGAGCAAACAAATATGTAATATATCACGTGGTAAGAAGTGTAATGAAGAAGACTTAAGCAGGTAAGTGGAATTGAAGGAGACCAAAGCTTAATTCCTTCACAGTGCAGTTAGAGAAGACATTCTAAGATGGAAACAGTTGAGCAGATTCACAAAGGACTTAAGAAAGCTGTTTATTTGGATATTTGGAAGAAGAAACTCTAAGTTAGCTAAGGTAACTTAGAGTTACCTTCTGCCCTAGAACTCTTCTGCAAACATTCCAAGTTTAATATAATTGCTTCATCCAATAGGTCCTTTTAGATACTAACTGAATTAAAATTGTTTGAGATAAATGACACAACTTGCAGAATTTCAGTTACCAAATCAGGAGGATGCCAGGCTTGACTATGGAGCAATGAGAAGGTAGGCCAGTGTGGCTAGAAAAGGAAAGTAGTCTTCCAGTCTTGTAGAAAACTAGTCAAAGGCCACTTGTGAAGGGATTTATATGCTGTGATAAAGTTGGGATTTCATTCTGTGTGAGCTGGGAAGCTACTAGAAGATTTTAAACAAAAAATGACATGGTCTTTCTTGGATTTTCAAAGACTCACTCTGTTGTTTGCAGAATAGACTGTAAATAGCAAGAGAGGCATGGAAATCTAAGTTGTAAGTAATTATTCCTCAGGACTTTAAATCCTTGCTCAGCTACATTTAGCTTTCTCTTTTGCTGGTAAATTTGATATGTGTTATTTTCACTCTTTTATTGGGAAGACTTTTTTTCATTACTGATAAGCTTTTAGGATCCTCTTATTCTTGTGTTCTGAAATTTCATAATGATGTGTTTTGGATAATGATGTGCTTGTATTTAAAATTTATCTTGCTCAGCATTTGTGGAACTTTTCAGTTTAAAGACTTCTGTCTTCCTTCAGCTCCTGGCTTCATTTTCTATTATTCCTTTGAAAAAAAATTTACTCTCATTTTCCTCCTTTTTCTCTTTCTATATATGTGATTAGAAACATTCAACCTTCTGTTTTAACCTTCTTTTATATTTTTATTTGTTTATCATAGAGTTAACTATATTTTTTGTACATCTCTGCTTCTATCCAAGTAGGAAAACCAAGGTAGTATAAGATGACTATATATTTTGGAAAAAAAAAATAGTGGGAGCTTCCATAATTTTTTGTGTAAAATATTTCAAGTGCTTATTACATATGGTTTTAAGAAATCTGTACCAGTTCATTTCTTTGAGATTCCAAATTTATATTCTTATTTCTCTTAAATTTTAACTTATCTTTTCACTGGGATATCAGAGAATAGGGGATAATTTTATCTTGTAGATCTAACCCATTTTAATGATATTACCACTTTAAAGGGAGAAAATAGGTCTTTGTTCAGTTATTTCAGACTACTCAGACCATACGACAAATTTCTTTTGACCAAGGCCACAGCTAAATTTCACCTCCACATTTCCAAGTTTAATATAATTGCTTCATCCAATAGGTCCTTTTAGATACCAACTGAATTAAAATTGTTTGAGATAAATGATACAACTTGCAGAATTATATTAGAAGAGAGTTTTCTTTAGGATTTTGAATTTGTGGTTGACTTTGTGATTTCAAGTAAAAGCTATAGAGATCATACTTACCCACTACTTAACTAAAAAAACAAAACAAAACAGAAGTGACATTAAAACATCACATTGATACATTTTGGATAGTGTGCAAGATTTTAAAATAAGTGGATAAATACAAACAAAGACATTTAGGACACTTGTTAGAGAGTGAATTAAGTTTGAAAAGTAGATGCATATTTGGCAAAAACATATAGCATAGATAGTTTACCTGTGATGATTATAATATATGCACAGACCACATTTTATAGACTATGCCATGAGACTTATAGAGACTTGATTCTGAGAAAAAAAAAAAACAAGACAGATTAATTTGCCAAAAATTTTTTGCTTGTAAGAGACTCTGTACTTTAAGCTTGTAAAGAACAATTAATATATCACTCATTTGCTGCACAGAAGTGGGTGAATGACTAGGAAATTTACAGTTATAATTTAAAGAAGAAAAATATCAGAGGCAGTTACTACAAACTAACAGAGCATAAAAATGAAACCAATCCTCTGTTTTCAGTTATAAAAGCAAAGCAGTACCAAGCCAACTGAATTTTAAATCAGGTAATAGAAACATCTATATAATGAAACTAACTCAGTGTAAGAGGTTCTGTATGATTCTTTAGAGGTTCTATGAAATGCATCCCTTTTCCCAACAATAATTATGTAAAAAAATGCTAGCAGACAATTATTTATGCTAAAAAACACAGTTCTACCTGTCTAGGTAGAATTAAAAAAAAATTAAGAATGACCTTAATTATTTATTTTTATTTTTATTTATTTTATTTCTTTTTAGTGTTCCAGAATTCATTGTTTATGCACCACACCCAGTGCTCCATGCAATACATGCCCTCCATAATACCCAACACCAGGCTCACCCAACTCCCCACCCTCTCCCCTCCGAAACTCTCAGTTTGTTTCTCAGGGTTCACAGTCTCTCATGGTTTGTCTCCCCCTCCAATTTTCCCCAACTCACTTTTCCTCTCCATCTCCCAATGTCCTCCGTCTTATTCCTTATGCTCCACAAGTAAGTGAAACCATATGATAATTGACTCTCTCTCCTTGACTTATTTCACTCAGCATAATCTCTTCCAGTCCCTTCCATGTTAATTCAAAAGTTAGGTATTCATCCTTTCTGATGGAGGCATAATACTCCATTGTATATATGGACCATATCTTCTTTATCTATTCATTTGTTGAAGAACATGGTTCTTTCTACCTTTTGGTGACTGTGGTCGTTGCTGCTATGAACATTGGGGTACAGATGGCCCTCCTTTTCACCATCAGTATCTTTGGGGTAAATACCCAGTAGTGCAATTGCAGGGTCATAGGGAAGCTCTATTTTTAATTTCTTACAGAATCTGTGCACTGTTTTCCAAAGTGGCTGCACCAACTTGCATTTGCACCAACAGTGTAAGAGGGTTCACCTTTCTGCACATCCTCTCCAACACTTGTTGTTTACTGTCTTGCTAATTTTGGCCATTCTAACTGGTGTAAGGTGATAGCTCAATGTGGTTTTGATTTGAATCTCCCTGATTGCTAATGATGATGAACATTTTTTCATGTACCTGTTAGCCATTTGTATGTCTTCTTTGAAGAAGTGCCTGCTCATGTCTTCTGCCCATTTTTTGATGTGATTATCTGTTTTTTTGAGTGTTGAGTTTGAGGAGTTCTTTATAGATCTTGGATCTATAAAGTAGTGCCATTTACGAATATCCTCCCATTCTATGGGTTGCCTCTTGGTTTTGTTGACTGTTTCCTTTGCTGTGCAGAATCTTTTGATCTTGATGAAGTCCCAAAAGTTCATTTTCGCTTTTATTTCCTTTGCTTTTGGAGACATATCTTGAAAGAAGTTGCTGTGATTGATGTCAAAGAGATTACTGCCTATGTTCTCCTCTAGGATTTTGATGGAATCCTACCTCAAGTTGAGGTCTTTTATACATTTTGAGTTTATTTTTTGTGTGTGGTGTAAGAGAATGATCGAGTTTCATTCTTCTACACATAGCTGTCCAATTTTCCCAGTACCATTTATTGAAGAGACTGTCTTTTTTCCACTGTGTAATTTTTCCTACTTTGTCAAAGATTATTTGGCCACAGAGTTGACCAAACTAACCCAAAAGAAAAGAGAGAGGACCCAAATTAATGAAATTATGATTTTGATAATTTCCTAATGAAATTATGAAAAGGGAGAGATCATGAAGGAAATAGAAACAATCATCAGAAATTACTATCAGCAGTTATATGCCAATAAGTTAAGCAACCTAGACAAAATGGATGCATTCCTGGAAACCTATAAACTTCCAAGACTGAATCAGGAAGAAATTGACAACCTGAATAGACGAACATCTAGTAATGATATTGAAGCAGTGATCAAAAACCTCCCAAAAAACAAGAGCTCAGGACCTGACAGATTCCTTAGAGAATTCTACCAAACATTCAAAGAAGAAATAATACCTATTCTGCTGAAGCTGTTTCAAAAAATAGAAACAGAAGGAAAACTTCTAGACTCTTTCTATACAGCCAGTATTACCCTGATCTCCAAACCAGGCAAAGAACCTACCAAAAAAGAATTTCAGACCAATATCCCTGATAAATATGGATGCCAAGATTCTCAACAAGATCCTGGCTAATAGGATCCAACAGTATATTAAAAAGATTATCCACCATGACCAGGTGGGATTTGTCCATAAGATGCAAGTGTGGTTCAACATTCGCAAATCAATTGAGGTGATAGAACAAATTAAAAAGAGAAGAGAGAACCACATGGTCCTCTCAATTGATGTAGAGAAAACATTTGATAAGCTAGAGCATCCGTTTCTGATTAAAACGATTCAAAGTATAGGGATAGAGGGAACATTCCTCAGTTTCATAAAATATGTGAAAAACCCACAATGAATATCATCCTCAATGGGGAAAAGCTGACAGCCTTCCCTTTGAGATCAGGAACACTATAAGGGTGCCCACTCTCACCACTCTTGTTCAACACAGTACTAGAATTCCTAGCAACAGCAATCAGAGAACAAAAATATGTAGAAGGCATTCAAATTGGCAATGAAGAAGTCAAACTCTCTCTTCACAGATGATGTGATACTTTATATGGAAAACCAAAAGACTCCATCCCCAAACTACTAGAACTCATGCAGCAATTCAGCAACGCGGCAGGATACAAAATCATGTATAGAAATCAGTCGCTTTCTTATACACTAGCAATGAAAATATAGAAAGGAGAATTCGAGAATAAATTCCATTTACTATAGCACCAAGAATCATAAGATACCTGGGAATAAACCTCACCAAAGATGCAAAGGATCTGTACTTGAGGGACTACAGAACACTTATGAAAGAAATTGAAGAAGACACAAAAAGATGGAAGACAATTCCATGCTCATGGATCGGAAGAATAAACATTGTTAAAATGTCTATACCACCTAGAGCAATCTATACTTTCAATGCTACCCTGATCAAAATTCGACTGGCATTTTTCAAAGACCTGGAACAGACAATCCTAAAATTTATATGGAACCAGAAGAGACCCTGATTTGCTAAGGAAATGTTGAAAAAGAAAAACAAAACTGGGGGCATCACGTTGCCTGATTTCAAGCTCTACTATGAAGCTGTGATCACCAAGACAGCATGGTACTGGCACCCAGACACATAGAGCAGTGGAACAGAGTAGAGAGCCCAGATAAGGACCCTCAACGATATGGTCAAATAATCTTTGATCTTAATGTATTTCTAAGATGTAATTTAAGAGATTCTGCAGGTGATGATATTGTACATGCACAAAACCTCTAAATCTTTTTATTTTTACATTGTCTTCCTCTTCCTAAAAATTTCACGAGTAGATGGTTTAAAGATATTGTTCTGTCTTCTCACCCACTGCTCATGCCAGCCATTTCCTATTCCTAAACACGGGATTTTGGAAGGACTGATACTGTACTTACAGACTACATAATGCCAGTTCACCTTTGTTAATGTTTTTGTTTATAACATCGTCATCGTTTGTAACGTCATCATCATGTTCAGAGCATACAGGTAGGTGTATGCATGCTCCAGGGGTAAGCAGAAGAGCTGGTACCCGATGCTGTGTCTCCAGGACTCAGACCAGCCCCACCACAGCTTATGTGGCCCTGTGTGCTCTGGCTCCATTGTCTTCAGATTTCATTATTTGTTATTCTCAAGGCAAGTCAGAAACATGGTTTTGTTTTTTTCAAGTCAGATAGTTCCTTTTGTATCATATCTTATTCTTGTTTCCTTTATCTTTGCAGTACTTCTAAAACCCTTATTTCTTTAAATGCCTTAAATATGTTTACTTTTTATTCTGAATTAGAGGATTTCAATATTTTCAGGGCTTTTGTGTTTTAAACAGGACTCATTTGGCTTATTTGTTTGTTTAAGTAGGCTCCATGTCCAATGTGGGGGCTTGAACTTACAACCCCAAGATCAAGTTTCATATGCTCTACTGACTGAGCCATCCAAGCACCCCTCAAGTTTGTTCGTTTTTTATTGTTGTTGTTTGTTTGTTTGTTTAGCAATTTTAGTTCATAGCAAGATTAAAAGGAAGTTAAAGAGATTTTTCATATACTCCCTGACCTCACACATACATTATCAACAGCCTCCCCCAGAGTGTTACATTTGTTACAATTGATAACCTGCCCTGACAGGTCATAATTGCTGGAAGTCCACAGTTCATATTACCCTTCTCTCTTGATGTTGTACATTTTGTGGGTTTAGACAAATGCATAAGGACATGCACCCATCATTATGGTATCATACAGCCTACAATCACTGCCCTAAGCATTCTCTGTGGTCCACAATTCATTCCTCTCTGCCTCTGCCCCTGACAACCACTGAACTTTTCATTGTCTCCATAGTTCTGTCTTTTCCACAATGTCCTATAGTTTGAATTATATGATATGTAACCTTTTCAGTCAGGGTTCTTTTATGTAGTAATATGCACTTGAGTTTCCTCTTTGTCTTTTCATGGCTCATTAACTCATTTCTTTTGAGCATGGAATGATATTCCACCTCTCTGCATACACCACAGTTTATCTACTCACCTAACTGAAACAAATTTTGTTGCTCCCGGGACGCCTGGGTGGCTCAGTTGGTTAAGCAGCTGCCTTCGGCTCAGGTCATGATCCCAGAGTCCTGGGATTGAGTCCCACATTGGGCTCCTTGCTCGGCAGGGAGCCTGCTTCTCCCTCTGCCTCTGTCTGCCATTCTGTCTGCCTGTGCTCGCTCTCTCTCCCTCTCTCTCTCTGACAAATAAATAAAATCTTTAAAAAAAAAAAAAAATTTTGTTGCTCCCAAGTTTTCACACGTTGATAAAGCTGCTCTAATCATCTGTGTGCAGGTTTCTGTGTAGACATAAGTATTCAATCCTGGATAAATCCCAAGAGCACAATTGTTGGATCGTTTGGTAAAAGTATGTTTAGATCTGTAAGAAACCTCCAAGCTGGGGCACCTGGGTGGCTCAGTGGGTTAAGCCTCTGCCTTTGGCTCAGGTCATGATCTCAGGGTCCTGGGATTGAGCCTCGTGTTGGGCTCGCTGCTCAGTGGGGATCCTGTTGCCCACTCTCTCTCTGTCTGCCTCTCTGCCTACTTGTGATCTCTCTCTCTTTGTCAAATAAATAAACAAAATCTTGAAAGAAAAAAGAAAGAAAAAAAGAAAGAAACCTCCAAGCTGTATTTCACAGTGGCTGTACTATTTTGTATAGAATAGTAAAGAATGAGAATTTTTGTTGCTCCATATCCTTACTAGTATTTGGAGTTGTCATTGTTACAGAATTTGGCCATTTATTTTTTATTTTTTATTTATTTTATTTTATTTTATTTAGATTTTGGCCATTTTAATAGGTATATGATGTAATCTCATTTAAATTTCCCTGATTACATATAATGTGGAGAAACTTTTCATGAGCTTATTTGTATAAGCTTATTTGTATATCTTTGGTGAGTTGTTTATTAAGGTCTTTGGCCCATTTTAAAACATGTTTTCCTAGTATTGAGGTGTTTTTTTGTTTGTTTGTTTGTTGTTTTTTGAGTGGGGTTAGAGGAGGAGAGGGAGGGAGAGAATCTTAAGCAGACTGTACACCAGCACATAGTCTGATGTGGGGCTCAACCTCACAACCTTGAGATCATGACCTGAGCTGAAATCACCTCTGATGTTTAACTGACTGAGCTACCCTGTCACCCCTCTTTCTGTTGAGTTTTAAGAGCATTTAGTATATATTGGATAATAGTCCTCGATCAAATGTGTCTTTTGTAAACATTTTCTCCCAGTCTATGGCTTGTCTACTCATTCTTTAATCATTTTCTTTCATAGAACAGAGGTTTTTAATTTTAATGAAGTCTAGCTTATCAGTTATTTATCCCGCAGAGCTTGCTTTGTTGTCGTATTTAAAAATTTATTGCCGGGGCGGTGCCTGGATGACTCAGTGGGTTAAGGTCTCTGCCTTCAGGTCAGGTCATGATCTCAGGGTCCTGGGATCGAGTCCCACATCAGGCTCTCTGCTGAGCAGGGAGCCTGCTTCATCCTCTCTCTCTCTTTCTCTGCTTGCCTCTCTGATTGCTTGTGATCTCTGTCTGTCAAATAAATAGATAAATCTTTAAAAAAATAAAAAATAAAAATAAAAAGTTATTGCTGGGCACCTGGGTGGCTAAGTGGGTTAAGTCTATGCCTTCTGCTCAGGTCATGATTCCAGGGTTCTGGGATCGAGCCCTGAATGGGGCTCTCTGCTCAGCAGGGAACCTGCTTTCCCCTCTCTCTGCCTGCCACTCTGCCTACTTGTGATCTCTGTCTATCAAATAAATAAATAAAATCTTTAAAAAGTTATTGCCATTTCCAAGGTCATACAGAATTTCTCTTATCTTATCTTCTAGGAGTTTTATAATTTTATGTTTTACATTTTACTCTATGATCCATCTTGAGTTAATTTTTGTGAAGAGTGAAAAGTCTATGTCTATGTTTGTTTTGTTTTCATGTGGATGTCCAAAACCAGTGGTTTTGCTCCACTGTACTACCTTTGCTCTTTTGTCAGAGATTAGTTGACTGTGTTTATGGGGACCTATTTTTGGTTTCCCTCTCTGCTCCACTGATCTATTTGTCTATTCTTTCACAAACAGTACACAGTCTTGATAACTGTCCTTTGTAGTAAGTCTTGAAGTCAAGTAGCTTTGTTCCTCACACTTTGTTCTCCTTCAATATTGTACTGTTGATTCTGGGTCTTTTGTTCTCCATATAAACTTTAGACTCGGTTTGTCAATAGCCATGGTTTTGCTGTTTTTTTAAATTAATCACAGTGGGCTTTAAGGTGTGCATTTTGTGATTTTTCCTTTTGGGTTTTATTATTTGAACATTCACCTATGGGAAATCTTTGAAGTCTAGGTCTAAAGTATTTTTCTCCCAAGAGGATACGTGTATGCTTCTTCCATACATTAGAAGGTAAAAACAATTTTACAATCAGATAAGAGATCTGTTAAAGTTTCAGATTCCAAGTATTTCTTTCACCCATCATCAGGTCAGTCATCTTTTCATATATACAATCTGATTTTTATCCAAAGGAAAGTGTTGTTTGCTGTGAGAATTTTTCTGGCTATATAGTCTACCATATTGATAAAAACAGAAACCAGAGAAAGAACAAGAGACTACTCTGATTAGTGGATTTGTAGAGGGAGCTAATCATTCAGACTCAACCTCTCCTGGGTCCCCTAGTTGGAATGCCTGAAGAGAGGATGCAGGTTGATAATTTTCTCTGTAAGATGACAAGTGTCAGTGAAGGCTCTTTTCAATGTCTGTCCAGATCTGTCTGTGACTGAGCGGAGAATTTTGGTGATAGTTTTGGTTTATTTCTAATTCAAAAAATGAAAGCAAATATTTCTTGTAATGCTTAAGTCATTTTCTCAAAATGTCTCTAAGTGTTTAAGCATTATAAGAAATACTTACTTTCATTTCTTTTGAATTATAAATAATAATTTTATCTATACTTTAATGATTTCTATATACCTTTCTCAATTGATTCTGAACATGGGAGAAGAAATAGGGTGAATAATTTCAGCAATATCCTCCTTAATTCCTATTTGTTTAGTATTAATATTGCTTAGAGGTGAATCCTGGTTAATAGCTTCCCATTAGATCTGTCCTATTCCTTTCTTGACATTTTTTTTTTAAAGATTTTATTTATTTATTTGACAGACAGAGATCACAAGTAGGCAGAGAGGCAGGCAGAGAGAGAGGGGGGAGGAAGCAGGTTCCCTGCCAAGCAGAGAGCCCTATATGGGGCTCGATCCCAGGACTCTGGGGTCATGACCTGAGCCGAAGGCAGAGGCTTTAACCCACTGAGCCACCCAGGCACCCCATCCTTTCTTGACATTTTGGCAACATAACTTTCAGGTTTGTTTTTTGTAAGCATCAAATTTATAGACTTGCTAAAAATGTGAGCTATATTTCCATCTTCTAATTGCTATTATTAATCTATTTGCATTTATTAAGATTATTAATATTTTAGACATGTTTGTAACATCTTATTTTGTTTTACACTTAACATGATTTTTGTTCACTGAAATACTTTTCTTTTTACTAATTTCATGGATTTTCTTTACTCTCTTTACTTTTTCCATATGTTTAATTTCCAATAAGTTTTTTTTAAATCAATTTAAAAATGTTTTTGTTTTCCTTTTTCTTTTATCTGAAAATCGAACTGTGTTTGGAATCGTCTTCTGGCATCTATTGTTGCTGTTGAGAAATCTGCATTGGCACTGGTATTTTAAGGAAGTAATATTTATTTTCTTCCTGTTAATTTTAAAATTTTCTTTTTTATTTTTTTCAGTATTCCCTCTGTTTCTATCAGTAGATTAGTGTTTAGTCATTTTGTTTAGTACATATTGTGATCCTATATACTCTATTATTTGTTTACTTTTTAAAAAATTCTGAGCTGTGGGGCACCCGGGTGGCTCAGTGGGTTAAGCCTTTGCCTTCGGCTCAGGTCACAATCTCAGGGTCCTGGGATCGATCCCCGCATCGGGCTCTCTGCTCAGCGGGGTCCTCCTTCCCTCTCTCTCTCTGCCTGCCTCTCTGCCTACTTATGATCTTTCTCTCAAATAAATAAATAAAATCTTTAAAAAAAAATTCTGAGCTGTTTAAATGTTTGTATATTGTCTTTGTTTATCTCTCTTCACTCTTCATAAGGTATTTTAGATTTCCTCCTTCTATCCTTAATATCCACTGATGTCTAGTTCATATTTGTATCCTTATATCTCTTATTACTGCATTTTGTGAGATTTATTTCTCTTATTACTTAATTCACAAGTTCTTATCAAATGTATTGCTACATTCTTGTAAATGAGTTCTAAAAATGTATTATTAATTAGAATGATTATATTTTTGTTCCCTGTTTACACTTTTTTAAAAAATATATTTATTTATTGGTTGGTTCTCTTTTAAAGCTACATTTCTTTAAAAAAGAAAAGGTTACTGGTGTCATATTCTTATACTTTTTGTCTATCTCTTGTATTTTATAAGCCTTTCAGATTTTTCTAGAATCTTCAGTTCTCCCATTTATTGTTTTTACTGACTTCTTGATGTTTTAATGCCCAGGGGCTATGATTTTTTGACCATTTACTTAAGCATAGATTTTTTTCTGTGTTTTCAATTCGAGGACTCTAGTGGGTTCCCCAAAAAAGATGGTTTTGAGTTTGACTCTTTTTCAGATCAATTTTTATATTAATATCTCACTTCAGTATTTTTTTTTAATTTTTATTTTTTTTAAATTTTTTATTTTTTATAAACATATATTTTTATCCCCAGGGGTACAGGTCTGTGAATCACCAGGTTTACACACTTCACAGCACTCACCAAAGCACATACCCTCCCCAATGTCCATAATCCCACGCCCTTCTCCCAACCCCCCTCCCCCCAGCAACCCTCAGTTTGTTTTGTGAGATTAAGAGTCACTTACGGTTTGTCCCCCTCCCAATCCCATCTTGTTTCATTGATTCTTCTTCTACCCACTTAAGCATTCTTATCCAACAAGGGTAGTATTTTGCTGCAAAACAAATTGCTACAAATCTACTGACTTAAAACAATCACGACCATTTGTATACCTCACAATTCTCTATGTTGGCATTTTGGACAAGGCTCAGCTGTTTTTCTGGTTATCTTAGGTGCACTTACTGTTGTGTTTGTGGTTAGAACCCAGCTGAACTGGAGGCCTGTGGTTGTTTTTGTTTTTTTGTTTGTTTGTTTTAAACTTTATTTTATATTAAAGAGAGAGAAAGAGCATGAGCAGGGAGGGGGCAAAGAGAGAGGGAGAAACATGCTCCTCACTAAGCAGGGAGCTCAACAGGGGGTACAATCTCAGGACCCTGGGATCATGACGTGAGTGGAAGGCAGATGCTTAACTGACTGAGCCACTCAGGTGCCCCTGGAGGCTGGTTGTATGATGAAGTGGTTTAGCTAAGATGAGTGAACTCTGCTCTAGGTGACCTCTCATTCTTTTTACCAAGACTAGCTTCTTCACAGAGTAACCCCCCTGCCAAGAAAGATAGCAGTTCCTAGTGGGTAAGCACTTTGAGTCTTACATGCCTCATATTTAATATTGTCCTATTATTCAAGCAAGCTGTGTCACCAAGCATAAACTAAAGGATATGGAAATAGATTCCACCTCTCGATAGACCATTTTTATCTTGTTCCATAAGTTATGTGCATTTGGCTTTAGAAGAACGTGTTTGGAGTTCAGAATTCTTGAAAGTGATTGCTTTTCTTTCCAGTGCTTTAAGCACAAAACCAATTTTTTGACAATTTTTAAAAAGATTTCATTTATTCATTTATTTCAGAGATAGGGAAAGAGTGAGCAGTGGAAGGGGCAAGGGGAGAGGCGCAGAGGGGGAGAGAGAGAGTAAACAGATTCCAGGCCCAGGGCAGAGCCCTATGTGGGGCTTTATTTCACAGCCCTGACATCATGACCTGAGCCAAAACCAAGAATCATGCTTAACCCATTGAACCACCTAGGTGCTTCCTGAAGTTTTAATCTCTATTTTAGTTATAACTCTAGTCATAACTTCTGTTATAGACTGAAATGTTCTCCCAAAATTCATATGTTGAAGTCTTAACTCCCTAAGTGATAAAATTTGGAGATAAGACTTTTGGGAGGTGATTAAGATTAGATGGGGTCATGAGAGTGGGACCCTCATAATGAAATTAGTGCTCTTATAAGAAGACACTAGAGTGTTTTTGTTCTTGTGCACTGAGGAAAGAGGCCATGCCAGCATGCAGTGAGATACCACCATTTTAAGGCTAGAAAGGGTCCTCCTCAGTATCTGACTACGCACCCTAATCTCGATTTCCAGTCTTCTGAACTGTGAAAAAATAAAAATTATCTGCTGTTTAATCCACCAGTGTACGGTATTTTGTTTTGTCAGCTCCAACTTCCCATCCTGCAGCAGCCTGAATGTCTTTTTTTCTTTATCTTGAATTTAAGAAGTCTCCTACCTCCACAATTTGGTTTCTCCAGTGAGCCACTCAACCTTAACACATGTTCATATCTTTGACTTTTAGTTCTTTCCTCATTTCTGGCATATGGAGGTTTTCTTTTCTCTCTTTCTTCTAAAATTTGTCTAATAAAATATTTTTTAAATGTGTTATATTTTGCTAAGCTTTTTTGTGTGATTCAAATGTTTTTCAGTGACATGAACTTCAATATGTTAATTGAAAATCTGGTCTTTCCATCTTAATTGCAATTCAGGGATAGTGGATTTGAAATTGCTAATGGATAGGCCACATATGGTCACAAAAAATACATTTGCAGTTGATGTAATTGAGCAAGTAGACAGTTTGGGGGAATACTAACTAGGATCAGGAAATCTCTGGTGTTGCACTATTTAATATGATGACTACTGGTTCTATGTGGCTATTGAAAATTACATGAGTTAAAATGAAACACAGTTAAAAATTCTGTTTTTCATGTTCACTAGGCATATTTCAAGTGTTCAGTGGCACTTGTAGCTACTGACTACAATATGGTAGACCCCAGGGAATATTTTCATAATTTAAGAGACGTCTATTGGGAAGTGCTACTCCAGGGCATTTGCTGAGTATCAAACTAGAGAATGTTGTAACTGGGACAGTAAGTCCACTTGACCTATGAAAAAAAGGTTAATTTTAAGCCCCAAGAGACAGATGGTGAGGAGGGACATGGATTATTGCTATCTTTACTCTATCTAGATAAATATCAACTCAGAAGTGTTGAGAGATTGAACCTGACTGAGAATGATATCTTAGATTCAATTACATAGAGTTGGAGCAAAGCAGAGATGTTGACAAAAACAAAACGAAACAGAAAAATACCAGACAGATGCTTTGAAACTTCTTTGTCTTTTGTTTGTGTGCCTTCTTCTTCTTCTTCTTCTTCTTCTTCTTCTTCTTCTTCTTCTTCTTCTTCTTCTTCTTCTTCTTCTTCTTCTTTTTTGGTTTGCTAATAAAAATAATGTATGAGTACTGAGAAATATTTGAAAAGCATAAAAACTTCCTTGCCTTCTTAATGCAGAATATACTAAATGTACTTATTTCTTCCCTAATGACTGTGAGTCATCATTATTGAGGTATAGATGCTGCATCTAGAAGAGAATGGAGAGGAATGTTGTCCCAAACTGCTGGGATATTTAGAGATTTAATGACTGCTTACCCTCCTATATTAGGTGGCTCTACAGTATAATTATTTTTATCTTGTCATTCTTTACCTCCTGTCTGGTTATTCTCTGTAACTCCCTATGTGACTTGTCTGCTTCTGGTAACCCCCACTGCAGTACTTCCACTTTGTTGTCTTCTATAACTTAATACACAAAACAGTATATTGAAAGTCACCAGGCAATCAAATTAGTCAAGTGAAACTTTAACTTTACCATCTAAATGCCTCTGATTTGCTCCATTACTAATTACAACATATGAAAATTTTGTCATATAGTTCCTCATCCATCATACCCTTCTTCCTCTGTGGAGATTCTCAGTGAGGCACAAATGAAAGAACATTGAACTTTAAGTAAGAAGTGGGGGGTTTGACTTGTGGCTCAGCTTTATGACTTCAGCCTGGGCCAATCTCCTATCTCTATAACATCAGGGTTCTTATTTTTTAATTCTCATTTCACAATCATCCTCTGAAAACTCATAAAGTCTTTGCATGTGACCAGCAGTGTTCTAGTACTTCCCATGTACTAATTCATTTTCATCTCTACAACATCTTATGAATTAAGTACTATCTGGTACTATCAGGTATTATTCACATCTTACACATGAAGAAACTGAGATATTAATAAATTAAGTAACTAGATCTCACAACTATGTTTCCAAGTTGCAAATGTTATGTTTCTTTCAGAGATTTTTAATTGTCCTTTGAGGTCATGATTTTATTCTGGATGTTTTGAAATTTGTGGTAGTAAGTTTCTAGAGAACAGAACATCATAAAGTGCTTTTGGAATTTCTGAAGAGTCTGTGGAAAGCAGCATTCACTAGCAGATGAACTAAGAGGAATCCATTCTTCTCTAATGAAGAAATAATCAAAAAAGTGTAGTCGTGGATAAAAATATATGTTTATAAAAAATACAAAATTAAAAAAAAAGTGTAGTCGGGAAAAAGTAAAAGAAATCCAATTTTATAATTTTATAAAAATGATGTTTTTATAAACAAATATAAACACATATAAAACTATGTGTGCTATTAATTTAAGCTGGGGATTTAGAAAATGTCAAAACAAAGTTTATATGACAAGAATAAAAACTAATACATTGGCTAGGTGGGAAAATCAAAGTTTAGTAGAATTTTTGCTCAGTTTGAATTTTAAAAAGCATTTTCAAGATTTTGTTTTGATACTAAGTATTATTTTATATTAAATATAGATAAAAAATAAAAATACAAAAAATATATGGGCTCAGTGGTCTTGTTCTGGAAATAAACATGCCTTTTTAAACATTTCTATGGCAATTCTCCCAAATATAATTTTTTAAAATTTAATTTTATTTTTTTCAGTGTTTCAGAATTCATTGTTTATGCACCACACCCAGTGCTCCATGTAGTACATGCCCTCCTTAATACCCAACACCAGGTTCACTCCACACCTCATCCCCCTCCCTCCAAAACCCTCAGTTTGTTTCTCAGAGTCCACAGTCTCTCATGGTTTATCTCCCCCTCCAATTTCCCCCAAGTCACTTCTCCTCTCCATCTTCCAATGTCCTCTCTGTTATTGCTTATGCTCCACAAGTAAGTGAAACGATATGATAATTGACTCTCTCTGCTTGACTTATTTCACTCAGCATAATCTTTTCCAGTCCCTTCTATGTTAATACAAAAGTTGAGTATTCATCCTTTCTGATGGAGGCGTAATACTCCATAGTATATATGGACCATATCTTCTTTATCCATCTGTCTGTTGAAGGGCATGTTGGTTCTTTCCACAATTTGGAGACTGTGGTCATTGAACTCTCCCAATATAATTTGATGATTTAAGCAGAGTTCTGAGTGTCCAGATGTCTTTTTTTTTTTTTTATTTCCAGCATAACAGTATTCATTATTTTTGCACCACACCCCATGCTCCATGCAATCCGTGCCCTCTATAATACCCACCACCTGGTACCCCAACCTCCCACCCCCCGTCCCTTCAAAACCCTCAGATTGTTTTTCAGAGTCCATAGTCTCTCATGGTTCACCTCCCCTTCCAATTTCCCCCAACTCCCTTCTCCATTCTAAGTCCCCATGTCCTCCATGCTATTTGTTATGCTCCACAAATAAGTGAAACCATATGATAATTGACTCTCTCTGCTTGACTTATTTCACTCAGCATAATCTCTTCCAGTCCCGAATGTCTTTTAAACTATTCCCACCATGTATAAACTAAGATCTTTATATTCTAAGAGGAGATCATACCCAGCTATTTTTATTTCAGGATATTGCAAGGTGGCATCATTGTCCCTTAAGCAGACATCAGTGCTGGAAGCCATTTTTGCTTGGGAAGTGGCTTTCAGTGAAAGTTGGGCAAACGATATTTCCCACAGAACTAGTAATCTAGTGATGAGATTGGGTTAGTGGATTCACATTAGCTAAAGTTTACATGAAAGTAGAGAGTATTAAAAGCAATAAAATTTTTCATAAAACCCACTTAATGTGGTGCTCAGGTAACTGGAGATGTTTAATCACCTTCTCAGTTCTTTTGCTCACATAATCTCACATCCCTCCTTTCATCACAGCCGTACTCTTCCAAAAATATGCACACTAATTTTTAGCATTTGTATCTTTAAGAAATCTTAACATTTTAAAGAAAACTATGATGGATTTTAGTTTAGCTAGAAGAAAGGCTGTATATCAGGTCTAGCAACATTTCTTTCCAAATTACTGTCAGAAAATTGAATTCTTCCAGTGGTGAATCACAGAAGTAATTTACAGTGGTGTGTGATTTTTGTCATCCTCTGAGAGGCCATGAACATTGTGGTCTTGAGGCCTTTGTTACTCTGTGCCAGAAGACAGAGGCACCAGCACTTCTGGCTGATCACTTTTTAGGACTGACCACAGGGCTTAGGCTGGCTGGGGATGGGGTACTGAGATGTGTTTGGAAGAGCTTTCCTCTTAACTCATTTTTGTTTTTGCACGTTTGAGTGCAGCAGCGAGCACCTCCAACAAAGCAAGTTTATCTGTGTCCATTGGAAATCAGCAGGGGCTGCCCATGCTGGCTGGTCCTTCATCTTGCTAGTTCTTAGTATCTTTCTCTCCTTAAAGTAGATATAACCTGATACTGGTAAGGCACTTACTGCCTAATGAAATTATAGTTGACAAAACTCAGAATAATTTAGATGACAAAGCACTCAGGGGGCAAAATACTAATTTTGTGTTAATATGTATTAAACTATTAATAAGATTATTTAAATTCCTTAGGAAATCAAGGATGAAAGGCATAAAACCAAATAACCCTGTAAAATAAAGCATTACAATGGCACACAGGAACTGAAGTTTGTGGCAGCAGTGTGTGAAAAATAAAACTCATTTAAATCTCATTTGTTTACGGCTTTGCATTGCATTGCTGAAACTCTGGGCTGCTGTTAGAATTCTGTGAAGTGGAACATATGGGGGACTTTATAGGGGTCAGTACTTACAGTGTGTTCTTCCTTGTTGTTTTCATGCATGCATTCTGCTTTCTTTTTTTTTTCTTCTTCTTCTTCTTCTTTTTTTTTTTTTTTTCATGTGTTTCTTTTGGGGAGTTTGACAATGCATCCCAAACTTTAATTAAGAAAATGTGAGCTCTATTTTTATGGCCCTACATAAGGATATGTTAAACTTAGTTATGAAAAAAGGAAAAGTAGTTTAACAACACACCAACCCTAAGATTCTATCTTTACTTCTTTTTAAACTTATTGCAAATATTCTGATTGCATTAACACAGGCTTAGAATTTTATAAGAATCAACAGAATTCTCAAATAAAACATGCCTAGCTCAAACCATCGAAGTATTTAAGCTGCTTGACTTCCACTTAACCACATCTCTCCAGGACTATAAGAACCATACCTTTGTACTTCCCTGTTTCCTAGCAGGTGTTCATCATGTTTCTAGTCTCAAATGCTGCTAAGGTTTATCCTCTGTCGCTAATTCTCTGACTGCATCTTCTCATGCAGGCAAGGTGGAGTCTTTCTTCATAATAATGTGATTAACTTCTTTACATAATATTTAGCTTTAAAATTATCCCATTTACGTTCTCTTTGGAGATATCAGTATAATGCACTGGCAAGGAATAAAGGAAAGGAAATGCTCTCTTTCTCAAATCCCAGTATCATGAGTTTTGGGACATGAAGAGTTGAGGGAAAAAAATCTCAGTAGAGTGGTTTCCTTTCATCAGTTGGCAACATTTTATAAGACCTAGTTCTGGAAGTCAGTGAGTGCATCTGGATTAATAATGTCTGGAGTCTTATATCGAATTTATAAGATTTGAACTAAACCTAAAGACATGATATATAGCTAAGGAGAGTTGAGAAGAAGGAAAAGGGGATATGAACTCTGACAAGTAATTACAGGAGGACTCCTTTAAAGAAATGATCAGCAACAAAGTAATGGTTGGACACCAGCAGGTTAAACCTGAGTGTGATTTTACGTTTATGTTCATAGGAATTATGTTAGAAAAGTGTGGCTAAAATTAAATTTGCATTTTCATTTGAACCTCCTGTTTTCTCCCCTTAGTTCTATCACTTTAAAAAAATTGTGAGTCAAACTTCTTTGGCTTGGAATTCTGCCAAAAATGAATTTCTTTCTGCATTCTTGATTAAAATTCACTCATCTATTTTTGCAATCTTTGAATATGGGAAGAAAGAGATTTATCAGACTCACACCATACACTTCATATAACTAAAAAATAGCTTTCTGTTTATGCTTCAGGCATGGTAGACAGGTAATGAATATGAGTCTGACCTTGCTTGAAAATATTGGTATTGAGAAAATAAAGTATGACACTTTTAAAATTTTTAATAAACACATACATAGAATTCAAGTGTATGTTTGATAGTAAAGTACAGGATACTCCAAGTTTATTTCCTGTTAAATTTATAAAGACATACTTGGGATGTCAGCAAGTGTGCATTCCTGAAAATCTTTGTGTTCTGAAAAGTCATACACTAAAAATAGCAGGGCTTATGGGAAAATAGGCCTTGGGGAAAGACTTTCCCAAAATGCATGCAACTTTGTAACCAAAGCAATAGTAAAGACAATAATTGGTATATCATGAAATAATTTAGCCCAGGGATGTTCCCTTAGGGCTATCAAATAAGTACAAAAATAATAAAGTAGAAATGTGGTTTTGGGGGCCACTGAGGTAATGCAGATGCAAGAAAAAGTCTATGTTTTTTGGAGGAAGAACAACTTTCAGAGAGAGCCATGCTATGCTCAAGAGAGCTACTCTGAGATCAGAGCCCCAGGGCCGGAGTTTGTTTTTAATTTTCTTGTAACTCAAAAGTTCTTACCTGTGCAGTAGCCTAGCTAAGAATCATTCTCCTTCCTAACAAAGATTATAATTCCATTCCTGCTCCACCAGCCTCTCTTCCCCAGGAAAATTTATTCATGGAAGTATTCAATATCATAGTGTGTGTATATGTGTAGTCCCTTAGAGCTAAGGCCAAATACAAACATTATATAAACTTCTACTTTCCATCCTATCTCTTCAAGCATCTTGCAGCTGTCCGAAGTAGAGGAAGATCAAAATACAAATGTAAAGGAGAAGAAGGAGCTACCAGAGAGCTGGGAGCATGACTCAGAGTGTTTAGTGACAAGGGGGCCAAGGCAAGGAGCATGTGGCAGAAGGAGGGAGAGGGCAGCAGCAGCAGACCCAGCCCTAGAGCCCATGGAGGGTCATGGCTGATAAGACATACTCTTTGAATTTAACAGCGTTGAACTTGCCCATGACCTGACAGAACTGGCAGTTGGTCTTCTCTATTTGAAGTAGATGAGAACAGATAACAGTCTGACATTTGTCGTAGCTGCTGGGCAGGATGAGAAAAAGATGTGGATGAGAAAGAAATGAGAGGGCTCAGCAGGAAGCATGGGAGGGCTGTGAGATGGGACCCCTTTCCCCCATCATTCCTGGAACCCAGTCTGAACGGACCTGCCTGTGACACACACACTTCAGGAAGGTGATTGAAGACCCATGTGCTCCAGGAGAGAGGTCACTTCCCCCACACAATCCTAATGAGGTCTACCCGATCCAACTATGCTTCTCACTGCTCCCATTAGGAAAATGATCCTGGAAATATTCTTAACAGCTCTTCTGGATATGCTTCAGCCAGGTGAAGTAGGAATAGCGTAGGCTTTGGCCCAGAACACACCCTGACTGACATCTGGGCTTCACTGTTTCTTAATAGTATTCCATGGACTTCGTTCTCTGGATCTTTAATTTCTATACAAAGCAGAATTAAATACCTACCCCTTACAGCTCTCACAAGGATTCAATGAGGCAATATGTGCCAAGTTCCTGGCACAGAGTAGACACTCAGCAAACGAAGGTTCCCTTCCTTCTCTACTTAAATGTTGGCTTAGTTATTAGCTTAATAAGACTCAGAATTCATGAGCTTATAAGAGAGAAGATGACTAGATTTGAGAATTTGGAAGGAGTCTGCCAGTGTTAAAAAATATTTTTAGCTTTTTATGACTAAATTGTTAAATAGTACCCATGGAAGAGGTTTGTTTTATATATTTATGTTTCTTAAGTTAATTAATCAGTGTGAATTTGAGAAAGAAGGAATACCTTAGTGCTACTAAACCCTAGCAGGTTGGCATTCATGCCAGGAAAACAAGAAAAGTAACTATTCTGATTGGGATACAGAGGAATTATATTTCTTCTTTTTTTTCCCCCTTCAGATTTCAACAGAATCATTCAGGTAGATTAGATAATGGATTATGAAATATACCTTTATTATCAAGGACAGAAATTTACTCAAAGTTAAATCCAGAGTTTTAGGGGTTTATTTTATGGATGAGGTATTGTAGGGGCCTACTTAGCCAGAGTGACTCCATCTTGGTTAAATAGCCATTTTGTTGTTTATGCAGTAAAACTTAAACTGACCCTGCCCCCCTCCCCCAAGGGGAAATTACTTAAAAGCAAGTCTAGGAAACCAGTAAAATATGGTTGACCAGTCCCTGATAACAGAGCCCAAATATAAGGACAGGTCAGGTCAGGTGGAGATAACAAAGCCCAAATACAAGGATGAGTCAGGCCAGGTGGAGACATCCAATCAGTAAAGCACACATACTATATCCCTAACCACCAAAGAATGTAAACACTGCCTTTTGGGCACCAAACTAGGGTGCCAATTCTGACCAGAGTGATAGGCTGGTTCAACAGCTACTATAGGGTAAGTTGTAATTCAATTGGCCACCTACATGTGGCCAGGCTCAACCACATGGCCTTTGCTCTATAAAAGCTAGTCTGTGAGGCTGGGGGTGGTCACTCTCTCAGTAAGAGATGGCCCCAGCTGGTTGGTTTGATACTCGGTGCTGGCACGAAATAAAGCTTTGCTTGACCTTCGATTTGTATCAGTCTCACTCCTTTGATTGTGAACCCATCAGTATTCGTTTTTAAAAAGATTTTATTTATTTATTTATTTATTTGACAGAGAGATAGAGAGAGTGCACAAGTAAACAGAGCAGCAGGCAGAGGGAGAGAGAAAAACAAGCTCTCTGCTGGGTAGGGACCCTCGATCCCAGGACCCTGGAATCATGACCTGAGCCAAAGGCAGCTACTTAATCAACAGAGCCACCCAGCCACCCCTGTATTAGGTATGATTTAATGGACTTTTCAGACATGGATACTCTTTTGGGGGGGGGGTCCCCTACCAAGCAAATCAAATATCAACTAAAAGGCATGCGGTAAGCCCCAGGACATGTTTGCTTTGTGTCACATTTTAGCAGGGGCCTTAAGACCTATTTCAAATGGATAGAATAATTGTTTAAGAGATTAAACACTTAAAGCAGTTTTAGATAGAAGTTGTAATAGATTATACATGACTATTTTTACACACACATACACATATACAGTTTTAGAAAGTATAATAGCTGTTTTTCCATTTTGCTGGCAATATATATTTGTTTAAGAGCTGTTATAAACAGGGCTTCATTTGTGTTTGTTGTTGCTTTTGTTGAATGTCAAATGCTTTTGCAAAGAAATTGAAAAGAAATGCAACCTGCTAATCTCAGTTGCCTTAGTGGATTGCTTAGTGGATTGCTTTTTTTGCTCTAAGAAATATTTTTAAATCACCAGAGAAATCAACATACAAATATGAGCAAGGGTCCAACTGCAAAAGGATGTGAAGATGGGCTCTGTGAACACTTAAAAAGGCAGAACACTTCTGACCAGAGGGATGGTAAACTCACCTTCCTGCACCTTGCTTCCTGACTGAGAAGTATTTTATTTGTGCTGCAGATGAATCCTGGGACTTTGGTGTCATCTGCCCAAAGGACAGTGCTTCTAGGATGAGATAGTGTTAAAGGGTCTTTATTGTCCTGTAAAACTCTTGTAAAAGACATTGAGAAGTCAATCCTGTGAAAGAACTTCAAGCTCAGAAAAGAGTAACTTCTGATTATAAATGCGTGGTTTTTCCTTGCATGTTTGTCAGAATCTTTTCTAAGAGACTGGCTATCCCTTAGTTTTTACCACATGTTTCATATCAATGATATTTAGGTATATAACATAGACATTCTTAAGCCACAAAATTTCTTGGACGAAAAACACTGGATTTTACAAACTAAGGGTTTGGAGCAGAGCACATGATATAATAAACTGGATCTTGAGGATGAGTGGAATCTAAAACTTCAGGTGATGCAAACTAATTGCACACCTTGCAATTTAGAGCAAAAATACAATGGAAAATAAACACGTTTTAGCAAGACATGAAAGAATAGAAATGAAAGTGTGTGACAGGGGTAAGACTTTGAACCTTTAAGGGCAGCTTAAGACAACTCAGAAAAGCTATCAGAGGGTATTGCTTAATACTTCACACTGACTCACAACTAGCAATTCTAGAAAAGCCTTAAATTATTACTCAAATGGGTATATAGGGGTCACTTGAAATAAAAGAGCAATGGATGGTTTCATTTAGAACTTACTTCTATTCCCTGATGTTAGTAAAAAGCTCCAACCATCAAAACAGTGGCAAATTAGATTTCTGGGCACTTCAAAAGGTTTTAGAGTTGAGGTGACACTTCTTGATTTTCTCTAATTGTATTTTAACATGTATTGCTTTTTTCCCCCTGTAACACTTGTGTAGAATTGTTTTCCCATATAGGACATAGAGGAGAATACTACCATAAAATGTTAAACAGTCCAGATGAGAAATGGTAAGGTTTGAATTAAAGAAGTGGCAGTGAGCTTGGAGCAAAGGGACTGATGAAAGATATGTCCACATCTTTATCAATGAGATGTATAGTGTTCACTGGTGCTGGAGGCAAAGGAGAGGAAACTTGCAAAGGTGACTTAATCTTTTCCTTTGGGTACCTGGATAAATGGCAATGCATTTCTCTGAAACAGGGCATATTTATAACACAAGAGGGAGGTTTGGAGGAAAAATATGAACTTTATTTTGTGATGACTAGTATAAATTTCTCACTTGGTGGGATGACAAATAGGCTGCCAAATATATAGATCTGGAGTTTAGGAGGTAAGCTGGAGATAAGAGTTTGGCCATATCATGAGTGAAAAGCTGGTAGTTGAAACCATAACAGTAAATCAGTTTGCTCAGAGAAAATTAGTAGCATGAGAGGACAAAGATCAAACTATGAGAAATAGTGCAAATTAAAGAGCAGCAGAGGAATGAAGCCAAGTAGGAAATACCTGAGCAGTGGTCTGAGTTAATTGGAAAATCAGTACTACGTGTGAGAAACCCAAAGAGGCCAAGACGTGGAAATGCAAGAAGGGGTCACCAGCCACAGAATGAATGAGCTGGAAAGGAATAAAGAGCCCAAGAAGAATTTTTTTTTAAGGTTTAAGAGAACTGAATTAATTTAAATACAAGGAAATAACCAGTAGAGACAGAAAGGATGAAGAAGAAGCCAAAGAAAAGTAAATGATGAAAGTAGTTTTGGAGAAGACCAGACATGATATGATATGGTACCCAAAAATGGAAGAATTAGATTGGACAGAAGGAGAGCTATGCTCTCCCCAAAGGAGAAGAAAATGGCCCAATTGCTATGGCAAATACTCAATTTCCTTAATTTTGATGGATTAGGTTACTACTAGTATACCTGAGAACTCTGAGAGAGAAACTATTAAGCACTTAATAGATGACAACAAATAAATTCAGTTAAGCTAGTAAACAGTCTCCCATGTAAGAAGTGGGAAGAGTAAAATCTAGCTCTATTCCAGGGGCTGTGTTGATGAATTCTCTAATTACCATCATTCCACACAGCATCCATAAAGCTATAGTAGAAAAGAAAGCTTCAGTCAAGGAACTGGATAACTAGCCATGGAGTCATGCTGCTAAGTCTATTTTCTCTGATTCCATGCTCACAAAATCACATCCTTTTTGTAGGTTGGCTTCATAGCCTCCCAGCACGTGGTTTTTCCAATGGGCAATTCTAATTCTATTTTCTTTTGCATCTGTATGGGAAAAGCTAGTCCATGAAAAACCAATTCCTACTGGTTGCAATATGAAGGGTGGTCTTGGACTTGAAAGCTGGGGAGAAGACATGTCACTCTGTGGGACTCTGCCTAGTGCCTACTTAGCTCCCTATATGTTATCGCTATCTTTTTTGATATAAAACTACATCTTTATCAACCCAGATGTTTGTGACATTATACAAAAGAGGAATAACAGTGAATAACAGAGCTTACATGTTTCTTTAAAGTCTCATGCCTTAGGCTGTCCCCAGTTTTGGTTAACGTCTGGGCATGCTAGGCCTGTGCTTCTTTTCATGGTTACAGTGTGCCCCATAGCCAGATCATAGCTATGCATTGCTAATAGTTGTCAGTTTTTAAAATGCCTTTCATTTTCTTATTCTAAGATTTTTTTTTTGTAAGAGAAAAATAACTAAACAGGATTTCTTTATTTCTCTTTCAAAAACAAGGGGAAAACCAAAGATTCAGTCATGACTAGAGGCCCTCTATTTCAAAGAAATTTGATTTATTTGGTGATCTGAAAGCTTAGCTTTTACAGTTCAGTTACAAGTATGGTTGGAATCCCAGTATGAAAATTATATTTTACAAGCCTTATAAAAACTGGAATGGTAAATTAAGTGCAGGGTAAGCAAGAATTGAAAGTCCCAGAAAGAAAAAAGAAAATGTTCAGTGATTTTAAGAAGTGAAGGAAAATTTAACTTTTAAAGGATAGCTGATGTTTTCTGAATGGCAAATTGATGAGAATCAAGGTGTGTTTTTTTTTTTTTTTTTCCCTCTGACTTTTCTTTTAGGGTATTTTTTCCTCACAGAGATTGATTGCATTTTTTTATTTTTCATTCATTTTTATCTTTATTTCAGAGTTCTTTATCATCTTATGGCAATCGAGTGAAGGATAGCAACATTGGATATTTGTATGGGGTACAACCATAGCACCCATTTTGATGACTCTCAATTTGGAAACAGACAGCATTAAGTGGAAATGACTGTGGAAAAAGAGGAAATTTGTGCAACTCTCAAAGTTCATAGCACTTGAAATCAAGCTGTTGATTATATATGCCTTAACAGCTCTCTTGCTGGTAGCTCTGAAAAACAATAGGGGCAGGTGATGAAGGCATTCCCAGCTGGTATATCATATCCCCATGTAAAGCTTGGATATGAGTGATGCATGTAGATAGATACACACACACACACACACACACACACACGGAGGCAGAAGAAAATTTCCATGAAAGTTAGGGTTTTTCAACTCTTAAAATTGAGTAAAACATATCTTAAATGAGTACAACATATCAATTTATTTAGCTCCCTTTTAAAAGTACTGATGGGTAGTTTCTGATAGATCGGTGGTACTTACATTTTATATGATATTTTTCTGGAAAACTTTTATGGCAATGTTGAGGAGTAAAGAGAGAAAACTGAGAGGTGATGGAAAACCTAAAGAATAGTTTGGTGTTTTTTACATAAGCAATGGGTAAACTGCATATTCTTAAATGGGAATATAACATAAGAGTCTAAATTGCTTTATGAAAGAGCTCATATTTAAGTTTTCGTTGTATTCACTGGACTCACCCATAAGAGGAAATCACCAAATATTTGTTAATGATTATAGGACATTAATGTTAAGAACTTCCACATGACTCAGTTCTAAAGTTTATAAAACATTTTAGAATTGGAAGAAGGAGGAAGCCAGGTTGGGGCTGGTGCTCTGCTTTGGGAAAGAGGTTGGATTCACAAGTTCACACAGCTCCCACCACAGTCCAGCCCCACCCCAAATTTAGTGTGAGGGTTTTTGTTCCTTTGCCTACTTGCTTTTTTTTTCTCCTCCTTTTATTTAAGTTTTTTTTTTCTTTTTTAAAAAAACTTTATTTATTTATTTGACAGAGCGAGACACAGCGAGGAGGGAACACAAGCAGGGGGGAATGGGAGAGGGAGAAGCAGGCTTCCTGCAGAACAGGGAGCCCAATGTGGGGCTTGATCCCAGGACCCTGGGATGGTGACCTGAGCTGGAGGTAGCTGCTTATCAACTGAGCCATCCAGGCACCCTTATTTAAGTTTTTAAGTTGGGTGGGCTTGAACAACCCAAGTAAATTAAGGATATCAAAGACGAAGAATTATTCTCAAGTTCAGAAGTATTTTGAATTTCTTCTGTTTTTTTAAATGTCTTTATGGTATTTTAATGAGAAGTTCTAAGGAGATGTATGAGGCACTGCCTGATTTCTGCCATCCTAACTTGTGAGTTTCACAATTTCTGAATTCTCAATCACTCTATTATTTGCAAAGCATTACATGTGTCTAATAAAGGAAAGGAGAGTGAGACCAGGTAGATAACTGATATGAGAAATTATAAGAAAGGAAAAGATCATTATTCCCAGGAATAAATAGTTCAAGACAAAAACAGATTTTTCTTAGTAAGTCCTAATTTTCAGCAAAGGACGTGCCTAGAAAAGTGTTTTATTATGAACATAATACATCTGCTATAGTGATAATTATTATTTAGAGTTTACAACAGAGGATTCTGAGCTTTAAATATTTGTTTAACTTTCAGGACACTTATATCTTTGTTTTATCCATCCCAAATTCTAATTACCATCTTTTGAGATTGCTGTCAATGGCACTGTTTTCTATTATTCAAACTATAGGGGTGCTAAGAAATTTAGTCATTATTTTATAGGAGAAAACTCCAACTCATAATTTATTTTGCTTCAGACAATAATGTTTTAAGTGAGATACACAGCATGGTCTTCATATTTTTGATAGTCTTATTCAACTCTTTCCAGAAGATGTTAGTATCAGATTTTCTGATGGTGATCATACCATTTTAATATGAGACACTGAATCTATGTTACCTGCAGAAGTAGAATACAAAACCTCTTTATTACCCACAGCCCCATTGTGTGTCCAGCTTTCAGTATCTAGACACTTACACCCAAGCAGATAGATATTATTTACCCAAGTAATATGTAATAATAATATTAATAAGCATTGGAAATCCAAGCAGATAGATATTACTTACATTTAAACAATAGTAAATACATTTCAATGGACATATCCTGAAAATTCACATAAAAGTAATTTTAATAAATGTATAAAAATAATAATTTGTTTTAAAGGATTGTTCCAAAAATCTCTATAACCATGTAACAAATTTCCTAGCTTGAACCTTAACTATGTTTCTCTTAGAAGGAGGCATGCTCAGGAAGACCTGAAGGACTACTGGAGCAGGTCAACCACAGCCCATTTGCATGAAAGTCTGGGACACTTTGTGTAAAGGGAAAGAGGATCATGGAGACAAAGCTACTTGGGAACAATGGTCAGTTTTAGGAGAAAAGGATGGTTCTAAAAACACCCCAGTATGTTTTATTCAGATTGTCTTCTGTTCTCGTCCCCACAGACTCATCCTTGAATGCTATAGTAAGCAAATGGCAAAAATGTTTGATAAATATAAAAAAGCAATTAAACCTACATCTTCACAGGACGTGAAGAATGCCAGCAATCTTCTGCCAGAGTAGCTGTGGTTTAAGAAGCACAATGGGGAGGGGTGCCTGGTTGGCTTAGTCAGCAAAGCCACCTTTTGGCTCAGTTCATGATCACAGGGTCCTAGGATTGAGAGTGGCATTGGGCTCAGCAGGGAGCCTGCTTCTCCCTCTGCCTGCCTCTCCCACTGCTTGTGCTCACACATTCACTCTCTCTGACAAATAAATAAAGTCTTTATAAAAAGGAAAGAAAAGAACCAGTTAGGAGAACAGAACAGTTAAGAGGTACGGTGAAAGAGATTAGTAAAGTCCTTTAATAAAAATGTTAATTTCAAACATTTCAATATTCAAACTAATATGGAGAGAGGAGCTTTGGCACCCATTGGCACCTTCACCCATTGCCCCTTCCGCTTCTTTAGAATGTCATCAGGAGCTATAAGGAGTGATAGAAGCTTTGTGGCATAGTTGCGGTATTTTGTACTGAGGAAAATAGAAGAAATTACCACATAAATCAGAGAGATAAAAAGGAATAGTGGATGCCAAGTCATGGTCAAGATGATTGGTTTGTAGCTCACAGCTCAGCTACCTTCACAGGACTTCTAGAAATGCTTGTGAAGAATTTGTGAAGACAGAACTTAAAAAGCAGATGATGACAGAACCAGTCAAATCTCATATAGTTGTGCTATTTTGACCATGACTATTATCTTTTCCAGATTCATTTAGTTTGGGAGAGAGGAGTTAACTTTTAATTAAAATAATTGATCTCAATTTTGATGTAGATTCTTATTTCTATGTTCAAATAAAATAGAGATGTTAGATATGTAATCAAAATATCTTCTGTATTGTGGAATTGCTAATTCTGTATTATATATTACTAATCACTTCAATGTTAAAGACCCTAAAAATCAGCATACCGTTTAACAATAATTATTTTCAGAAGTATTCCTAAAATTGAGTCATAGAAACATTTTATACAAAAGTCTTTGCTTAATACCACTCTTGGATAGATATATTAGTTTGAAATTAGCATTTTTATTAAGGGACTTTACTAATCTCTTTCACCATACCTCCTAACTGTTACTGTTCATACCTTTTTGTATTCAAGCCCAGTTTAATCACCTCTGCTTCTTGCGGACTGGACCTCATGACTATTTTTTTTTTTTTTTTTTTTTTTTTTTTGGTTTTCATACTTCATACATACATTATATTCTTTTAATCACGAAGATTTTCAAATTTAATCATGAAGATTTTCAAATTTGTTATAGATTGATTAGAGCCTTGTTCTGTAATGAGTTGATGTTATTCTCTGTAACCTACTAATTAGGACAAAAGATAAAAAATATGGAGTATATAAATATACTTTATGGAATTCCCACAGCACATTTGATGTGTATAGAATAAACATGTTGTGTCTTGGCCTTGGCCACATATTTATAGTCTAAGAAATTAAGAAAAAAATACATCATCTATATCTAATTGTAAATGTGTGGCAAGAGGAAACTGGAAACATGAATTTAATAGAGAAATTAACTATCTTGTGTTTTGAAAACAAGAAGATACTCTTTTGACCCTTGTTTAATTAAAATGGATTTTTTAGAGGAAATAAAAATTCACACAGACCCAAAGGTCAAAGAGTCTTAGCCTGGTGGGGCTCTCCTTTGGAAAAGAACATTCTGAAAATTGGCATTTCTTTTCTCAGAAACTATCTCAACAGAGATCTGAAAATGTTCCTTTTCCATCGCCCTTAGCCTGACCTTAGCTTTGTCAGGGAGTCTTTTAACTTATCATATTTATGAAATGGCCACAAGGTCAGTGTATTATCCTTCTGAAGTTAGTTAAAAAAAATGGGTGATTTTGCATACTGGAGTTTTAAATATTTCTTTCCAAAGTAAAGCAAATTGTCCCCTTTTTCCTTTTTTCTTTTTCTTTAAATTCAATTAGCAAACTGTTTCTTAAGTTCCTTGAGGGTATAGATTTGTATTTGTTTATTTACTTCTCTCTTCTCAACCCTTGAAGAGTGCTGTCATGTAGCAGATTCTCATTAATATTTGCACAAGAAATACTCTACCTAAGGGCGTTGGGAAATATGTGGAAGACATATGAAATCTTCATGTGCATACAGAGCCTGATACATATCATGTGAATCCTAGGTTGCTTAAATAATACCACATTCTAAACCTACTTTTCTTTGATTAATGATTAGGTAAGAAATTCTGAAATAATCTCTTTTAATTCATGGGAAACTTAAAATCTAAAATCTTTCATCCATTTTTAGTTCTCTTATACTTTATAACATTTCCTACTTTCCTCTTCTTTATCCTCCCTATGACTCACCTTCTGACTTTTTAGTACATAAAATTGTAGAAGCTGGAATAACACTTTGAGTAAGGCTAGCCCTGAGAATCAAACTCTTAGTGGAAAACAGAAATGAAGGAATATTAGATTTGTGAGAAAGCTGTGGAACTGGGCAGTAAAGAAATGAACCAGAGCAGAGCCACGGGGAAGCATGGGGCACCAGGGCCAAAGAGTGGGAGGAAAATGCTGCCTGTTCCACCTACAACGTGATCCCCCCACAGAGTCTTGCTAGTCTTTTAATCCAAAGAGGAAAAGAGGTGTGATATCTGAGAATATCAAGAGAGTTGTTAGCTCTATTGACAAATCTGGTATATCAACACTCATGTTCTCTGGCTTTGTTCTACACATTAAAAATAGATTGTGCTGTATTGGCATTCCATCTGCCTCTTTCACAAACTCTGCAATCTTTGAAAGGAAAAAAAAAAGTGAGAACAGTGGACTATTGATTTAATAGTCCATGATTTATTGTTAGCATCCATCTAGACATTTAGTTAAGTACCTTGGATTGAGGAAGCCTTATTTATAGTACAGATTTAAAGGTTGTGAGGATTTCACGGTTGTTGTTGTTGTTGCGGGGAGGGACAAAGGAAGAAGGAGAGAGAATCTCCAGCAGATACCTCACTGAGCACTGAGCCCCAAGTGGGCCTCAATCCCACATCCGGGAGATCATGACTTGAGTCAAAACCAAGAGCCGGACACTGAACCAACCGAACCACCCAGGTGCCCCAGGTGGTGAGGATTTTAAATCATGAATTTGTCTGTTTGTTTGTATGTACGTGTATGTGAGTACATGTATATTTACATATAAATAAATATTTATATGAAAGGTCACGTAGAGTACATCAAAAACTAATGGTGTACTGTATGGTGACTAACATAACAGAAAAAAAAAGAAAGGTCACCTAGAAAAACACAATACAGTAGCTTATAAATATATAAGATGATATATATGTTTAAAACGAGGCATAAGATTTACTTTCCTTCCTTCACTAAGCTTATTTGGTATCACAGGACTATATAATGTAGCTTAATAAAAGATTAAATTTTTATTTGAGGTGAAGTAACACCATACTCCTGGAGGGAGGAAGGCAATACCAGAGAAATGTTTGTAGATGTATTTAAATAGAGTACGTCTCTAACTTGTTGGAATTCCAATCTTATTAGCTCAGTGGGTTCAAGAGCTCATATGAGCATAAAATCTCCACATAATATTTGATATGTTTTATGAAAGCAGAAGTTAAGTTACACAGATGTCAGAGAGAAAAAAAGTTATTTAATAGTCTACCAGTTCACCTGAAAGCATTAGTTAAAATAAGAATATTTACTTAAAAACTCAAATACTTTGGAGCATCTGGGTGGCTCAGTTGTTAAGCATCTGCCTTCGGCTCAGACCATGATCCCAGAGACCGGGATGGAGCCCCACATCGAAATCCCTGCTCAGTGGGAAGCCTGCTTCTCCCTCTCACACTTCCCCTGCTTCTGTTCCCTCTCTTGCTGTTTCTCTCTCTGTCAAATAAATAAATAAAATCTTAGGGGAAAAAAAATCAAAACTCAAATATTTGAATTGTCAAACATGATTGGTGTGAAATTAGATTTGAAAAGTAAAATGTAATTTACTTATTTACTTAATCATTTATTTACTTTATACATTGCTTTATTCCAAAAAGATTGGATTCAGAAAAATAAATTTTATGCAAAAAATTGAGGAGGTTGCCAAACACCTTATCAATTAACCTTTATTAAATGTCATTTGGATGCCAGAAACTTTCGTATTCGCCACCTCATTTAATCTATTCCAAAAACTCCATCAGTGCTGTTTTCATTTTTTAGAAGACATTGAAGCTCATATAGATGAAGTCATTTATTAGCCCATTATGAAAAATAAGTAAATGGCAGAGCTTGGTTTCAAGCCAGGTCATCTGACTCTTTAATGGTTTTCCCTGTACTTTCCATCACTTTCTCTTTAGCTTAGAATCATGATCAAAGTTATATCCTTCAAACTGTCAAAGGATTAGACCTAAGACAAAAATTTCCTAGTGGATAAAGTAGAAAACCACAGCTTCCATCCATTACCAAAATGTAACCAGTCTAGGGAAGGAGGATAAAAGCAAATATTCTGCTAATACATGCGGTCCCTATCTTTAATGATAGATTTCACTGTATGTGAATTGAATTCTAGGAGCTGAATACCTATTACTAATTATTTTAATTATTCTAAAATAAAGTATTTACACAAGCTGTTATCTGTTGGAAAAAAACCTGAAGGCCACACTGGTGTCCGAAACTGTCGCAGAATCATTCATTCCAGTCTCGCTTCAACTCAAGAGTCAAACTGTTGTTAGTAACTTGTCACTCTCAGGCACTGTCTCCACAGAGTTCCATGTCTTTTCCCCCTCTTCCCAAGGGCTGAAGCCTCTCTGAGCCCTGCCACTTTTTACCAAAGAACCACTCTTTTTACCTTTGTGAGAAATTAGCAGCTTAGAGGTGGTTTTCCTTCATCCAGAAACTCTTCCTTGTCAACCACTGTGCTTTCAGATGGCTGCTAAGGCTTTCCCACCCTCACAGAGGAATGTCTGTCCCTCACATTTTAAAGTAAAATTGTCTGTGTGTGCAGTCTCTATTTCCTCTGTCTGCACAAGAACATTGGTCTATCCTTTATACTTTCTCTTGACCATCTATCCTTTTATATTTACTTCTTTATTCTATATAAGAAAATATTTGGAATTCAAGCAATGTTGTGGGCCATGAGTGGATCACCACCCACCATGTTCAGGTACCTTTCAATTCCCATTTATTCTTTGTTGTTTCTATTCAGCTTCCATCAGGCTCCTTTCTCTTTACTTTTAAATGTCCAGGGCATTATCCTCAATCACATTTTATTCCCATTCCATATATATAGCTCATCAAATTTAACCTTTCAAATTCTACTCTATGAATTAAAATTGGTCTTCAGTCTAGACTTTTCTCCCTCTCTACTGCTCTCCATACCTACATGTCATCAACCCACAAGATGCCATCAACTGGATATATCAAAACCCTGAACCAACATGTCCAAAGATTTTTTTACTCTCTGATGTGGGCTTCTCTTGCCTTCTGAAATGTGAAGATGGCAGCTCAACTCCTAGATCTGAAACCAGACACCTGAAAAGACCTGGATTTTACTCCCATCCCCCTCTTCCTACATCAGAGTCTTCAAGTCCTGAGAAACTGCCCTGTCCTTCTGTATTTCATTTCTCTCTCTTCTGATTCCCACTGCCATCACCTTATCTTAGGCCTTGGGCTTTCTCATTTGGATCTCTGTAATATCCTCTTATTTTAAAAAATTTTTCTGAAGATTTATTTATTTGAGAGAGAGAGAGAGCAATGATGGAGAGGGGCTCTAGGAGAGGGAGAGAGAGAGAATCTCAATCAGACTCCAGGCCAAGCACACAGCCCCATGTGACACTCAATCCCATGATGCTGAGACCATGGCCTGAGCTGAAACTAAGAGTCAATGCTTAGCTGACTGATCCACCCAGGTGCCCCCCTGCCTTTATAAAGATTTGTTTATTTATTTGAGAGAGAGAGAGAGAGAGAGAGTACACAAGTAGGAGGTTGGGACTGACAGAGGGAGAGGGAGTAACATTCGTTTGTAACATTCTTTTAACTGATCTTCCTCCCTTTGGTCCAACTGACCTCATATTTGTCATCCAGTATCCTCAATATTGTTTTGCTTTGATCCCATAGCTCCCCACTACCAGATAAGTGTATGTACTTTACTCTATTCATCCATCATCTGTGTTATAGACATGGCTCTAAATGTCCAAATATCACACATTATTAAAAGCAATTGTAATGTAAATAATTAAAAGATTTTTGCAAGAATGGATATTAAAAAGAAATTGTTACCAAGTTAGTAAAAGAAGTATATTTTAACAAAAGATAAACTTCTTTTTTAAAGATTTTATTTAAAAAATATTTTCTTTATTTGTTTGTGAGAGAGAGAGAGAGAGAGAGAGAGCACAAGCAGGGGGAGCAGCATGCAGAAGAAGAAGCAAGCTCCCACTGAGCAAGGAGCCTAATGTGGGACTCGATTCCAGGCCTCTAGGATCATGACCTGAGTCGAAGGCAGATGCTTAAGGACTGAGCCACCCAGGCGTCCCCAAAAGATAAACTTCTTGATCTCCCTTTTGTTATAAAATCAGCTGGCATTGTCAATTCTTTTAATAATAACTAGTTTCTTCAGAATACTGAAGGAAGATGATGGTTTTGTGAGAACATTTGCTAACTCAATAATGTAAAACAATTTTGATTTTTGTTGAACACATGACTGGCATTCCTAGAAACAGCCCTTTGAAAAAAAGTCTTTAATTCTGTTTATTCCCCCAACAGAATACAGTTAGTTCTGCTGTAACATGAGATACCTATTTTTAAAAATCACTAGATAGTGCAAAATTATGCAAAATCCTATAATAAAAATCACAGGACTTGTGAAAAAAAAATGGAGTTAGGGTAGCAAAACTCAAACACTTTATCATTGGCAACTAAACAAGACAGAAACTGAACAAAATTGGTAGTGCAAGTTTACTCATGTCAAATTGTTAAGAAATATCCAAATACTATAATAAGTATGACAGTTACTTTGAAAAATCCTGAAATTTTGCCTGTAGAAGTGGCCATCAAGAGTGTAGTGGATTGTAAATCATTATGAAATGGTGGAAGGAAGGTTATCTGAAATTGGATGTGGATGGATGTGTCTCCTGACACACACCATGAAGTGAGGAAGCTGGACAGTCTGGTGACCTGTGCATGCGTTATCTTGTACCTTCACCAAAGGCTAGCTAATTGGGCACTTTTTTAACACTCACCTCGTGTTTCTCATAGATAAAACTGGGCATAAGCCAATGTAAAATGTGCATTATGCTCAAATTATCATTTTAGGTTTTTTTTTTCTCATTTACATTAAAAAAGGAACCTCTCTGTTACTTATGTTTACATCTCTGAAGCTCAATAATGTAGAGCTTTGTTTACAGAATCTGAAGTGGCTGGATTTCCATTATTAAAGCAAGATAGAAACCATCTACGTTAACTCAGAAAAAATATTTCAGGATTACACTGACCTAGGAAAAAAGGATTTCTCCTTAATTTGTAAGTAAAATACCAAGAGGCACTAAAGTGTCCTCCTTGATTGTCATATTAATTCAGTATATCATTAAAAACTCCTCAAGGGTCACTCTTATTCATTAATTTCACTTTGAGTTTGGTAACCGTATGTTAATTTTTCTGTTTCTCATTTATCAGTTAGCAGAAATGGTAGCCTTCCTGTGTTGTGACGCAAAATGGTAATGCTGCTATTACTCTCTTTATTAATGATCTTTAGAACTATGTAATAAAAGAGAGATGAGAAACAATCTTGTCTCAACAACACATTATTTTTTTTTTCTAAGCATAAGTTGACTTTGTGCTTCTTAAAAATGAGAGAAATAGAATTCTTTACAACAACATATTACTTCCAAGCAGTGGAACTCGTTTCTTTAAAATTTATTGCTATCCTCTTTTTTAAGCACTGTAAATAAATTTTCAGATGAAACAGGGAAAGTAATATTCATGTTTACAAATGTTTAAGGTGGTAGAGGATAAAGAAAAAAAGGTACGCTATATGTGTTTTTCCTGGGATTGAGTCCCACATTGGGTTCCCTGCTCAGCAGGGAACCTGCTTCTCCCTCTCCTTCTGCCTTTTCCTGCCCCACTCATGCTCTCTCTCTCTCTCTCACTCAAGTAAATAAAATATTTTTTAAAAATAACAAAAATCTAGACTTCACTGTAAGTCACAATTAAGTATAAATAAACTTTTACAAATATAAATACACTTTGAAGCAAAATAAAAATTTTATAATGATACTTTGAACTAGAAGCTCAGATATTAATGATTACGATCATTATTAAAATCTTTACCTGATTAACAAATATAATCGTGTTGATTTGCAACCATAACAGTTCCCTGTGTAAAGTACGAAAATGGCCCCCAATCACACAGGAAAAGGAGAGGCCAAAGAAAGAGACAAACCACTCCAGATTGCTACAGGATAGTTTTAATAAGCAAGAAGACTTTCAAGCCTTCTTTTGGTCAGCCATGAGGTGAGTAGATCACTGCACTCGCTCTTCGGAATCTTAGAAGTTTATATAGAGACCGTGATGGGGTTCAGACCAGTCCAAAAGGTCTTCACAACACATTACTCTCTCAAGTGTGTTTCCTTGAATCTGCTTCCCCTACAGAGTGGTGGGCAGGGTTTACATTCCAAATGTGGGGCTGGGGAGTGTTTGGGACTGGGTGTGGGTAAGGAATTTGCAAGTGCCCAGGTCCAGCTTGCTGGTCAACTAGCAGTCATGTCTTCTGGATGACCTCCTCTAACAAGTCTAGAGATAGTAATTATTGCTTGGATAAAATTAAGTTTACTTATTCTTAAATAAAAATCAAGATGTTAATTAAGAAAATATATGAAACTATCTCATTAATTAGTGTTTATCATTTCTGACTCTCCTTATGATATTATATGAAGATTTATGACTTAGTGCCTATTTTCTTGGCAATAAACCTTTAAAAACTAAAACATGCACAAATATATTACTTATTAGCATATATATATGTTATATATGTATTAGTAGGTTATATATTTGTGAGTGTGCATGTACATGCATGTGTGTGTATGTTTCTGTATTTCTATGCATGGAAAGGTCTCCTCTGTGATAGATTCATTGCTCTTGGTTCAGATCTTAGCAACAGTCATTTTAGGCAAGGCAAATACTGTTTTAAATAAAGTATTCATGTATTATGCAGGAATAAAGCACATGAATTCTGGACACTTGAAAGCACTAATACCATGAGCAATTATTTAGTTCTGTGTCTCATTTTCCTCATGTTAAAATGGGAATATACATGGTAGTACTTGCTTCCTAGGCTTTCTGTGAGAATTAAAGGAGTAGTTGCATAGAAGAACACCTGCTATCTATTAAGCTACATGTGATGATGGAAAGATGATAGTAATGCAACTAATACATTAGCTCAGTCTCTCTCAAATTGCTCTGTATTGTCTGCATTGACTCTCTAGTCTCACTTTTCCTTAAGATGGAAATAACATTCCATTTGATGTTGTATAATCATGACTACAGTTTTTGTTGTTGTTGTTGTTGTTTTATTTTATTTTTTCAGTGTTCCAAGATCATTGTTTATGCACCACACCCAGTGCTCCATGCAATCGGTGTCCTCCTCAATACCCACCACCAGGCTCACCCATCCCCTACCACCCTCCCCTCCAAAACCCTCAGTTTGTTTTTCAGAGTCCACAGTCTCTCATGTTTTGGTCTCCCCCTTCGATTTACCATTGAGGACATTAGGAGAAGGAAAGGAAAAATGACTACAGTTTTATTTTAAACAAGTACAGTGGGAAATTATGAAACAACATAGTTATCCCAATGCTGTCACTGTTGGGAAATTATTTTAAAATAAACGCATCCTGTAGATCAGTTTCTAGAGCATTAAACCAGATAGCAAAGAGTTTCACATTTCTCCCTAATCAACATCTTAATTTAACTTTATGACTGAGTAATCCTCATTTGCTAGCTAAGGACTAGAGCTATAAAACACCCACCGCCAAAAATCTGTTAATTTACTCCCTTTTTTCCACAAATATACCAAAGAAGTGATATCCTCTTTCATCTTTAAAAAGACAATGCCTTGCCTAATCTAGCACAGAGGTGTGAAATATTTACCCTCTATTTATTATTCCAATGTCAGGTACTTAGTTTGTTCATAACAAGTGCAAAAAATCTTCTATATTATAGTAATAAGGGGATACATTTTTCTATTAGCTAAAATAGCTAACATTATCAATTTTTAACTAATCTTATAATCTTAAAATGGGGTGCTGAGTGCAAGATGGTATAGGAAAATAAAAGTAAAAATAGAGAGGGAAGGAATGTGGCTAATTAAATATAAGTGAAGCCTGTGGCAAACATGTGGGTATGATTTATAGATTCTCAAAAGAGAGCATTAGCTAATGGTGGTGGGGTTAGTGATATGTAGAACCTAGAAAAGGAAAGAATCCCACTCAGGAATCCTGGAGCGACATAACTAGGTGGTTCTTGCCTAGAGTCTCTCCTACAAAGCAGAGGCTGATCTGTTGGGTGGCACTGCTGTCATCTGAAGGCTCAGGTGGGTGAGGATCTTCTTCTGAACTCACACATAGGACTTTCGGCAGATCCCAGAAGATCTACTTCCAACATCACTCGTGTGGATCTCTTGAAAGGGCTGCTTCATGTCATGGCAGCTGGCTTTCCCCAGAAGCAAGTGGTCTGACAGAGTAAAAGAGAATCTAAGCACCGAAGGTAGAAGCAACAGTCTGTGATAATCTGATCTCAGAAGTGACAACTCATCACTTCTGCGATAGTCTGTGAATTAAAAATGAGTTATTAAAGCTAGCTCACACTCAAGGGGAAGGCATTGCACAAGAATATGAATACTAGGACGTGGGTATCATCTCAGGTCATTTGAGAGACTGCTTTCTGTACTGAATTCAATTACTCAGGCCAATCCCAAACTTGTGTTCAGGTGGCTGAACTCAGGTATTTGTCTGTAAAATGATACTGATATGAAGGAAAAAAATTTTCATTTTGAAGTTCCGCTTTTCAGGAAACAATCCAAAAAATGCAATAATTACAGGGAAAAAAAAAGAGTCTTCCCTCCTAGAGGTACACACAAAACTATTTTTTTTTTAAATAATTAATTTATTTATTAAAAAATTTTTTTTTATAAACATGTATTTTTATCCCCAGGGGTACAGGTCTGTGAATCGCCAGGTTTATACACTTCACAGCACTCACCAAAGCACATACCCTCCCCAGTGTCCATAACCCCACCCCCCCTTCTCCCAACCCCCCATAGTTTCTTTTTTTTCTTTTTTTTTTAATATATATATATTTTTTATTTTTTTATTTTTTATTATTATTTTTTTATTTCCAGCAAGAAGATGTGGTATATATACACAATGGAATACTATGCAGCCATCAAAAGAAATGAAATCTTGCCATTTGCGACAACATGGATGGAACTAGAGCGTATCATGCTTAGCGAAATAAGTCAAGCAGAGAAAGACAACTATCATATGATCTCCTTGATATGAGGAAGTGGTGATGCAACATGGGGGCTTAAGTGGGTAGGAGAAGAATAAATGAAACAAGATGGGATTGGGAGGGAGACAAACCATAAGTGACTTTTAATCTCACAAAACAAAACTATTTTTTAATGTTAAAATTGTGACATTTGATATTTACTTTAAAATATCTCAATTTGAGAAGGATTAAAGTTTAGGAGAAACAAGATGGTGAAGATGAGTTAAGCATCGGTGAACTGGGTTATGGATACTTAAAAAAAAATACTGACTTATCACATCTAAGAAACATAAATTCTTAGAATAATGTAACACGCATGAAATATTCAAAGTTCCCAGTTTGGCTCCAAAACATCTTTTTTGCAGTTGGTTTATTTATTTATTCTGGTTTATTTATCCAGGATCCAAATAAGGATCCATGTTATTGATTTAGCTGAGCCCATGCTTGCTGTATCCTTCATATTTCTCTATCTCTTTATGCCCTGTAAATTGCTTTTTATGTCTAGAGATTTGACTGGATTCAGGCTCAATTCGTTAGGCAAGAATACTTCATAGGTGAAGTGTATTTGTGTATTTGTGTATTTGTGTATCCGTGTATTTATTCTGTGACTTTGGGAGATGTATAAGGATATTAAATGGATCATTTTGTTCAGGTATTATCTGCTTGAACAATCTACTGTAAAATTCTCAATCTTTCAACTAATTCTTTTGGCATTGTGATCATTTCCCAGATGAATTCTTTCTTTTGCTACAAAATAATGGTTTTCTAATTAGATCATTCCTTTGGCATTTTTAAGTTAAAATTCTTCCATAGAGAATACATTTTTTTCATCATCTATTCAGTTGTTCTAAAATATAATTTGTAAATAAAAGGTAAGATAAATGATCGATTCTTTACTTTTTGCTGGTCAATTTTTCTAATAAGTTATTGCTTAAGCAATCTCTGAAATTAATCCATGAAAGATTTTGTTCGTTTGTTTTGCTTTCTATCAAGGTTTTATATATATGTATATATGATATGTTTCAATCCATTGCTGTATTAGAAGACTTGAGATTTTATAAAGTGTTTTGTATCCTTATTTATTGGTCTGATTACCTTTTAAAATATGGGTAATACTTTATCTTTAGATGTTTATCTATAGATATTCTATACTTTATTTGTAGATGTTCTCTGTTACCTTCCTTTTGCTAGAATAAGATTCTTTAGCATGAGATTTTGTTTTGTTCACTTCAGTATTTTAGTTCTTAGAAGAGTTGCTGTTATATACTTAGTGTTTAAGAAATAAGTGTTGAAAGTAGATCAGACGACACAGTCACCTGCCAAGTCTGTGTGTGTGTGTGTGTGTGTGTGTGTGTGTGCACGTGTATGTACTGAAAGAGAGGGACTGAAAGAGAGGGACACAGAGACAGAGAAGAAAACCAGGACCTATGGCCTACTAAGATTTAAGCACAAGATTTAGAAGGGGGGGGGCATGGGAAAAATGGATGACGGGCAGTGTGGGTACAGAGTTCCAGTTACTGAATGAATTAATCACAGGGATGAAAGGCACAACATAGACAGCATATAGTCAATGGTAGTTTAACAACTCTGTATGGTGGCAGGTGTTAGCCACACTTGTGGTGAGCACAGCATATAGAGTTGCTGAATCACTGTGTTGTATACCTGAAATTAATGTAACATTGTGGGCCAACTATAGTTTAATTAAAAAAAAAAAAGATTTGGATCCAACAAAGCAAAGCAATGACTGAAGAAGAAGGAAAATCAGACAAATAAGTTTTAAAAATATAGAAGAAAGATGTCTTTTAAGAAGAAGGAGGGCTATGGACTACTGGGTTAAAATGTTTCTCAGAAGTTTCCAAAGATAGGAACAAAGGCTTAGTTATTGAATTTGGCAACATGTTGCCAAAGCAATCCATGGCTGGGCCTTTAGATCCTTTCCATTCTCTATCTACACTCACTTCCTTGAAAACCTCATCCAAATTTTAAATTAAATACCAGATTTATGCGGATGACTCTCACATTTATATCTTTATAAGTACCTGAAATCCAGACTGATATATCCAATGGATACAACCAACTTGACATCTCTACCTATATGTCCAATAAACAATTCAACCTCTGTAAAATTGCATCTCTGTTCTCCCCACAACCCTGAAAACTGCTTCATAGGAAAGCGTATCCTTCTGATTGATCAAGCGAAAATTTCTTGAAATATTCCTTGACGACTCCTTTTCTGTAGGACCTAGAAGACAGATGGGCAGAGTTTGTAGAAATAAAGGTATCTACTGCAATAGAATTTCACCAAAAAAGAGTCTTAGTTCTGGAAGGAAGATCGTATTATGCCTGGTCACTTCTCCAATATACTGAATGAGAGTAGAGAGATCCAGCAAAATAGTGACCTTCTTCAGTATCCACTAGGACCATGAGAACTGTATAGAAATACAGACGCTGGGGTTCCACCCCCGACCCATTCATTTTAGAAAGTCTTTAAATAGTTTTGATATGCAGATGTGATTGAGAATCATTGGTTTAACCAATTACCATTGATAATGAAACATCTGTTCACCTTTCTCTGCAGCCATGATCTTTCTGAGATATCATCTTCATGATGTCACTCTTTTTTTTTAAGTTTCATTGTATTTATTGTATTTATTGTATTTATTTATTTATGTAATCTCTACACCCAATATGGACTTGAACTCACAACCTCGAGATCAGGAGTCACATGCTTTCCCACCTGAGGCAGCAGGTGCCCCATGATGTCACTCTTCTTATTGCTGTCTTTGAGTGGCCCTTTTTGGGGCAAACTAGCTCTAAACCGCTAGCTTAGAGCAGTAGAATTCACAGCTTTCACTCATATAGTCTCTAAATGATTTTGAAAAATGAAATGCCCCCTCATATTTTTAAGATGACAATGAAAATTATATATATATATATATATATATATATATACATTTAAATAGTTGCAAAAGATATAATTTTTGATGATTTATAAAAAATCTTTTTGTGACAAAAATCATCCTATGCTCTAATATCAAAAATAATTTTTGATAATAACCTGACAGCTAAATTTGTCACTCCTTGTTGAAAACAAAGATCGCAGGGAGCCTGGGTGGCTCAGTTGGTTGAGCATCTGACTCTTGATTTTGGCTCCGATCGTGATTTCAGGGTCCTTAGATCTAGCCCCGTGTCAGACTCTGTGCTCAGCATAGACTCTGCTTGTCCCTCTCCCTCTGCTCCTCTCCCCTGCTTGCATGCACATGCTCTGTCTCTCTTTCTTTCAAATAAATAGAATAAGATCCTGATAGTCTGAGGCTTCATTTTTCAGTATTTCACAAATGTAATTTCACACATTGACTTTAATATTTTGAATTGTCCTTTTGTTTAGTGCCCTGAAGTTCTGTTTATATTGAAGCAGTATACTCTGTTAAGATTCAAGATGGGTCTGAATTATACTTTCTTTTAGAAAGTAAAAGAATAACTATGAAGTGACACATCCCTCGCAGGTATATTTCCAGCCTATTACAGTTTAGGATGGGTGCATAAAGAAGCTGAAGATCTCAAAATCAATTTCCTTTAAACTCTCTATGCCTATATATTCTTAAAAAATGTCTATGTAGCCGGGTGCACACTTAGCCCTGTTCACATAATAGATGTTGAACTGATGCTTGGTGAGTGAAAACCTAGATTCCAAATTATTTCAGAAATTCCTTGCTTAATTTTTCTCCACAAAATGTGGATAGTAAATTTATTTATCTGCTAATATGTTTTAAGTAAACAAAGCCATATTTAATACCTTCTAGATAAAATGTCCAAGAAAATATTTGCCAATAGCATACATACTGAATTTGAAATTTAATGCCGCATAAATGAAAATTCCAAAACAGATGTTGAACAAATTTGTGCAACTAAAGAAAAGTGACTACCATCTCTTGGAAGTCATTGAACTAAGATAGCCTTTGGATAATGCTCTTTGGGCTTCGGAAGTGACTTCCTATTCCTCAAAGGAAACAATCTAAAATAGATGCTTTAAGAAAGTAAAGAAAGAATATAAAGTTAATATTATTTCTTAATCGTGAAAAATGACTATCACATATCAAGAATGTTATAGGTTAACCACCTAGATTATTAAAGACATGGGTCTTTTAACATATGGAAAAAGACAGAATGAAATGTTTTACTTATTCTGTTTCTGAGCTTTTCTCCTATTAAAAGCCTCTTTATTATGACTTTAACAATCTGCGGGAAATTAAGAATGAATTGCAAAGTCAATAATGTTTATAGTGAATGCTATTTTGCAAGACTATAGTTGTGCTTCTTTTTCCTAGGTTCAGTACTTTAAGGACAGTGCAAAACTGCATAAGTAGAAAGTGATGCTACAGCATTTCATAGTTTCATCCATGTTATTTAATTTTAGGTGCTCTGATTCACCACACTTTGTCAAGTTTGATTTATTTAACAAACGTCCCTTTATTGAGTACTTTCTATGTTGGTCCAGGGGCTGGACGGATCAAAGATCCTTATGGCATGATCTTCCCTTCAAGAAAATCTACGTCAGTTGGGAGATGCAGACACATATGTCCTGTGAGTCATGAAGCAATAGATGGAGAAGGGCATGTACTCTTGGCTCTGGGGCAGGTTACTGACTGAAGCTAAGAAATGGCAAATGTTTTGCGTTACCACTGAAATTGAGGCACACTGATATAGAAAAACAAAATTGTTCAATCTCTTTCTTGAGTGACTAACTCTCTCTCTTGGATGGTGAAGCAAAACATCCTCTTCTTTTAGACTCCTAAAATTAGTGATTAAATATAATTTGTCTCACTAATTGACTCAAATGACCTCTCCCGTGAAGGAAGAGCAACAATGTCTCTTCCGTTCATTAGAGATGACTCTTGCACTGGGGAAAATAAGATGCGTTGTCTTCCGTTCATTAGAGATGACTCTTGCACTGGGGAAAATAAGATGCGTTGTTTGAACGCAACAGAAAATCCTTTCCTTTTCATCTGGGTGACATTTATAGGAATGATTTGACTGGTGGTTTTGCAGAAATTACATTTCCTGCTTCTACTTGTTCTCCTTCTGACGTCATAGGAGACACATTTCATAGGATTCTAATTCAACATAGATGGTTTGATTGTTAACTGTTAAAATTGTTTATAGACATTTAACTGCTACCGACCAGAACGTGAGACTAAAAGAAAAACCTCACACAGAACACAGAATTTTAATGTGGAAAGTTGCTGTTGCATTAGCATGCCATGTAAGTGTAGAATGCAAAGCCGTAACATTTGCACGAGAGCTCGTTTGCTGTTCTCAAGGTGAAAGGCCATCAGTGTGGCGACCACCTAGCAGGTTATTCTCAAAATGATGGGGAGCAGTATTCTGTGACTGCTCTTATACATTCTGTTGTTTACAACCAAAAAGAAAGTAATTGCGGTCATAAACCACGGTCACACAATCTGGTAGGCCCCTATAAACCTCAGGAAGGATAAATGTGTTTGGACCAGGTGTCAGTCGTCTTGTGGAATGAGCCTGGGCTCTCTAATCTCAGTAGTTTGTTGATAGTGAATAGGAAGTGGCTCCTTGTTGTAAATGCCCTTTACCAATTATGGATGTTTACCTGAGAAATCAACAGATATACCTGCTGTTTTATTACAACATTCTCTCTTCAGCTACTTTCAGTGCATATCTGTTCAGTCCGACAGGCAGGAAAAGGAAAATGTGAAGGCATTCCGTTTTGCCCTTTAATTTTAAAGCTGCCAATTGACAACCAACACGTGGCTGACGTGTTAGCTAGTTAACATAAATATGGAATTACACATGCTTTCTTCTCTTGAAATTCCTATGTGTTATTATTTACAGGGTTAGATCTGTTGCGCAAAAACAAAGTCTTGGTCATGTTTCTTTCATAAATCTACCTTTGATGGATTTTTAGATTTACCAAATAAGCTACAACTGAAACTATGTCAAGCTGTATTGGAATACAGTTTCTGTTTTTCCCATTTATTTGGATCTTTGATAAACAGATTAAAGTAATTTGGTCTTTTTTTTTTTTAACATAAAAAGTGATTATTCGGGGCACTTAGGTGGCTCAGTCAGAAAAGCGTCTGCCTTTGGCTCAGGTCACGATACCTGGGTCCTGGGATCAAATCCTGCTCAGCAGAGATCCTGCTTCTCCCTCTCCCTCTGCAGCACCCCCTGCTTGTGTGTGCAAGTGCGTGCATGTGCGTGCATTCTCTCTCTCTCTTTCTCTCAAATAAATAAAATCTTAAAAAAAAATTGGTTGTTCAATCAATGTTTGGTCTACACTTTTTTTAAATTGAATTTTGTAACTTAGATACTAGAAGCAATATATATATTCTTTTTTTTTTTAAGATTTTATTTATTCACTTGACAGAGAGAGATTACAAGTAGGCAGAGAGGCAGGCAGAGACAGAGAGGAGGAAGCAGGCTCCCTGCTGAGCAGAGAGCCCGATACGGGACTCGATCCCAGGACCCTGAGACCATGACCCGAGCCGAAGGCAGCGGCCCAACCCACTGAGCCACCCAGGCGCCCCACAATATATATATTCTTGAGGCACCTGGGAGGCTTAGTGGGTTAATGCCTCCGCCTTCTGCTCGGGTCATGGTCTCAGGGTCGTGGGATCAAGCCTTGCATCGGGTTCTCTGCCCAGCAGTGACACCGCTTTCTCCTCTCTTGCTCTCTGCCTGCCTCTCTGCCTACTTGTGATCTCTGTATGTCAAATAAATAAATAATATCTTAAAAAAACTACACATATATATTCTTGAATTTTATTTCCATTAGAGAGTTTTGTTTTGTTTTGTTTTGTTTTTCTCCAGTAAGCTTTTATTAACAGAGATGGGTGAATTGATGTAATCTCCATGTTCACTTCGAGTGTCAGCTGTTGGGTTTACCTTCTCTCCGACACCCAAATATTCTCTACTTCCAGCTCTGCACCTTACGTACCATCCCCTCTCCTGCACAATTCAGAAGATGGTGCTCTTGAGTAAACTGGTGCTGTGGAAGAGGAGAGAATACTAAATTCTTTGGAAGAAAACGTAATCAGATGAGAAGCTAGACTAGTACAAAAAAATTTGTAAGAATAATTTATAATTATCAAAAAAGTTTCCTATTTTATGTCAATAAAATCAACTCATAAGGAATTTTTAGTTGTGGGTTTATATAAGGTGTTTATAGTCAGAGATTTTTTAGACTTATTGGTCAATATTGACTATCTTTTTTATCTTTTGATGATCAATTGCCATTAATTTAATAGCCGAATGATTTGCAAATATGATACATAAATTACCTGGAAGAACTTATGAATTGTCATGCATGTAAAAGTACTCCACTGGTCTTTGGACAAAACTAAGAGGATTAGTTAAAAATTAAGCAATTATAATAGAATTAATATTTACATGAAATTTTTAGTCATTTATAGTTAAAATAAGTAGAAACATACTATTGTTATTGATCTAAGCATTCTGTGATTTCTTTCCAGAAATGTCAAAGAGCTGAAGGAATTTTTCAAGACATGGTAAAACTATTTTTTGAAATGAATATAAGAATATAAAAAGAAAAAAAAGTAATAATATCCAAGATAATTTTTAGTGACCACCGTAATGTATCTTCTGATGCTTTTTTAAAAAATAAAACCATTCTATTTTATGAGTCATCAGATTTGTTCTATAACTAGTTTTGGCCAATTCAGTTCTTGAGATATGGCTCCACAAAGGACATGAGTACACGTTCAGAGTTTTCATCCTTATATCAAATTGAAAATTGCTAGATGGGATTTAGCCAACTGCTATATTGAAAATAATATAGAGATTTCAGAAAAGATTAGATTCTGACTTAGATAATGAAGAAGCATTATACTCAATAAATAAATAAGATAATCCTACATATGCTTTGTTATCCAATTAATTTGTGGCTTTGTTATTCATAGAAAAATCCTTGAAGGTGAGATTATCAAATTTACTCAGTATGCTATTTTCAATAATCTGTTTGGGGTTCTCCACCTCAGCCAATGGAAATATATCTAATTCAATGTTTACACTCTCATAGGTGTAGGCAAAACAGTACCACTTAACACATAGCAAATATTTACTTATTTGATGATTGAATGAATAAATGAATTGTTGAGCCAAAGTTCAAAATTGAATTTTTGTAATGGTTCTTATATTAGCTTTTATGAAGGTGCAAGATACATTGGCTTGCATACATATAAATTTTATCCTTCCTTGATTCCTTGAACAGTTTGCAAAGGATTTCTTTTTTTTAAGAACAAGTTTTCCTAAAATATTCCAACAAATTGTTATCAGTATCATCAAGTCAATGGACTAACAATTTTGTTTCAATGAAATTGTATCTCTAAATAAATGAACATACAGAATTAAAAGCACCTGGTATCTCTCTCTTTTTTTTAAGCTTTCATTTGTTTATTTATTTTTTTATTTGACTGAGAGAAAAATAGAGAGTACAAACAGGGGCAGCAGCAGAAGGATAGGGAGAAGCAGACTCTCTGTTGAGCAGGGAGCTGATGTCGGGATCGATCCCAGGACCCCAAGCTCATGATCTGAATGGAAGGCAGACGCTTAACTGACTGAGCCTCCCAGGTGCCTCCAAAACATTTGGTATTTCAAAAGGGCTAAATTAACTATGAAAAAAATTTTAAATAGATGGAATCTGAAGGTAAGATAATATTTTTGTTCTTATGGATTAAGATATTCTTGTCCTCCTAAGATGGGTAAGACAGAAAATAATATGTTATCTTATCTTGCATAACAGTAATTCTATTATGGGATGAAAATATTTTCTCCAATAATACTACTTTTGGTGGAGGAGGATAAAATTTGATGATTATTTCATTTCAAAGGTTTGGTATGTTTTAAGCACTCACGGGTTTCATAGCCAAGTGTAGCATAACCCTCTGGTGTTCTGAAGAAATTACTTTACACACTAAATTATGACTCCTCTGAAAGTAATATGAACAAGCTAGTCTCAAACCAAGGATCCAGGCTGCTGACTTTTCTAACAACATCAAATGAAATTTTCTTCACACTACCGATTCCAGCCTTAGTGTTACTATCAATGAAAAGGGGATTTCACATATTTTTTCATTGCCTCAGAAATGTTGAGGTTATTCAAGAAAATAGAATGATGGGTTTTTTTCCTTCATCCTCATTGTCATTTTTATTTTTGTTCCCTAACCACTGCTGAATCCCCACGAATGCCTTTTAACATCTGAGTGGCTGCTTACTAATTAAGCTTTTCTACAGAGCCACCAAGAGATCTGCCTCTCTTACTTTAAAATATTAACAGATTGAATGTTGGCCTTGAGGAGCACTGCTAGCAACAGCCTACTGAGCAGAAACTCAGGTGGCAGAGATTATCAGCAGTGCTCAGGCATCACTTGTCACAATTTCAATTTCTCTAAATGAACAGCATGAGCATGAAATATAAATGAGTAAAAATTAAATTCAAGCCATAGTATTTTGCTCCAGGACTAATTAGAAGAACCTGAGGTATAGTAATGATTAAAACTGCATTGTCACATCAAGGAATGAAGGCATTTCGTGGTCTATAAATTGAATTCAGAAGCACTGGAGGGTTAGGGTAAAGACCTCTAAAAATAAATGGTGACGTTCCACATCAAATATACATATACACACACTAGTGATTATTTGATGAATTATTCACCACAGAGTAAAGTGAATTACACATTTTGAAAAGAAAGACTAAGCCCCTGTTGTTAATATTAGCATGCACACACACATACTCACACAAGTGCAGTGCTATATTGTTGAGTGATGGTTTGGACTATAGTTTCCATTCAAACCTTCTGGTCAAATATTATGAGAGTTTCCCTTCCTAAATTTCACAAAAAAATCTATGTTGATTATCAGTTTCATTCAGTACATTCAAGAAGACTGAACTATATGTTTAAAGCTGTCTCAAGTTGTTTGTAGACTTGTGAGGGTTGAAAAATAAGTATTAATATTGATGCAAACCTTGTATTTTTGGTCAGATATTTAGATTAAATATTTAGAAATTTTTATGCTAGGAGTTATTACTGATTTTTAAGTGTACCCTTCCAGAATAATAAATGTCATTTGGATAGGAGAAAAAAATACATTGAGCAAACACAATTGAATTACCATTTAAAAAAATTGTGTTTTACATTTAGAGACAACAAATTTCTTTAAAATGGTAATTTTAAAGCTGTACTATAATTTTCATCTGATTTCTTAATTTACAATTACTATCTACAATGTCATCTGTGAATTCACCTTATTACTTTCCATCCTGGCTGCCATGTTGCCTTTTCTATTTTATCCTCAGATGAGTCAGGATTACTGGTTTCTTCTATACACTCGCCATGAAATACTGACTCATGTGTGGAAGCTAGAAGTTTTACTTTTTGGAGAATTTGTACCAGTTTTTGCACTCCAACAACGTTCAAAGATTTGGAATATGCTTTTCTAAATGCAGTCATGGGCATAGAATTTTTTAGCTTCAGCACTATAAGAGAGAGTAAAGACTAAGAAGACCATAATTTGCATGTCTCTACTTATAAGATCTCGGGTAATTTGTTTAATTTCTCTGAATCTTAGTACCTAAGTCTATGAAATGAGTGAGGTGGCTGAAAGAAGTGGGAGCAATTAAACTATATTATTTACAGAATCTTATTCAGCTAGAAAATTATGTGATTTTGAAACATGCATGCATTCATTCATTCATTCATTCATTCATTTACCTTTTTACCTTATGACCTTTTCTCCCATTTCCTCACCCTCTACATCTCTCCTCTGGCAAGCACCAATTTGTTCTCTTTATCTTTGAGCCTGTTTTTTTGTTGTTGTTGCTATTTGTTTTGTTTTTTCTTTTTTTTTAGATTCCACATGAGAGATCATATGATATTTGTATTTCCCTATCTGAATTTTTTCACTCAGCATAATGTCCTCAAAGCCTGTTAGTGTTGTCATAAATATATATTCCATAACACAATTTCTTTATCTGTTCATCCATTGATGAACACTTAAGTTGTTTCTGTATGTTAGCTATTATAAATAATGCTGCAATGAACATGTGCATACATCTTTTTGAGTTACTGTTTTCATTTTCTTTAGATAAATAGACAGAGTAGGATTACTGAATTGGATGGTAGTTCTAATTTTAATTTTTTGAGAGATCTCCATACAGTTTTCCATGGTGATTGCACCAATTCATATTCCTACCAACAGTGCACTAGGGATCCTGTTTTTCACAACCATACCAACACTTGTGATTTGTCTTTTTGATAATAAACCATTATATCAGGTATGAAGTAAGATCTCATTGTGGTTTTGATTTGCATTTCTCTGATGATTAATTATGTTGAGCATCTTTTCATGTGCTTGTTGGCTATCTGTATGTCTTCTTTGGAAAAATGTCTGTTCAGGTTCTCTGTCCATTTTAAATAAAATCGTGTTTTTGCTATTGAGTCATATGAGTTCTTTATGTATTTGGGATATTAGCCCCTTATCAGATATATGATTTGCAAATATTTTCTCCCACTTAATACAGGTTGGCTTTTCATTTTGTTAATGGTTTTCTTTGCTATGCAAAAACTTTTTAGTTTGATATAATCTCACATTTATTTTTGCTTTTGTTGCTTTTGATTTTGGTGTCATATCCAAAAAATTGTTGCAATTAACTTCTAAACCCTGAACTTAACCCTAAGAAGGCATTACGTATAATGTATAATTACTTCTACCAAATTGGTGTATAAAAATCTAATTTTTCACATGTCTACTTAGAACAAAATATTTGCAGCATTGATGGTGAGCTACGAATTATAGTCAGATTGACATAAATTTTATATTTATGTCAAAGGTATCATAGTGATACATAGGTATTACTATGAAAAAATAAATGATGAAATTGATTAAATAAAAAGAATTCTATTTTAAAAATTTTTGTGGCTGAAATCATTTATATTTTCCTGATCAGAGCCATGGAAATAGTTTAGATTAGCCCTATTTTCAGCCCCATGGCCAAAACAGCAGGATCGGGGTTCTCTACAGTTATACCCTATCTTTGTGGTTTAGGTACTTGCTAAAAATAACTTCTGGCTGAAAAGATGGGACTCTTTCTCTTTGGACCATCCAAGTTCCTACTGATCTCAAATAGACTAGCAGTTGGTGTCCCTGACTTACTTCATTATAAGGAATGAGAATTTCTAAGGAAAGGGATAATTTACTTACCAACATTTTAGCAGGGAATGTGGTTTCAAGCATAACCTATGGTTAAAAGGCAACACATACCAAATACCACTTCAGTCTCCCTAGTTGTTTTCAGGGATTAAACAGTCATGCCCCAACTGCTGTACTTCTGAGGGGATTGTCCTGCAATAAAAGTTGATTAGATGCTGACATGTCCTAATCTTTGGCTCTCACATGTTGGTATATAAATTACTGCCTTCTAGAAAGAGTTCTTTATTCTTTCCATTTCTGGCTGAGGATAATTTTCTGAGCAGCATTCTGGTAGTATCTGAAAGAGAACAGTTCTTCCCTTCTGGGCATCAGATTTAACTTCTGTCTTCAAGAGGAATGATATGCTCCCTGGAGTTAATTACATCACTCTCTCAACATTCTTGATTCCTAGCATCCAGAGAAAGGTATTTTTTTTTTTCCTTGCCTCTCCAAACTTTTTGTTTCTGGTTTATATCCTTGATTTTTGATCAAGACTGAAGTATTTGCGATAATCTCCAATAATTTTTCCTGGCCTAGTATGTCTAATTCAACCAGTTTGAATGATCTCTAGATCATGAAATCTTAGATTATTTTCTTATCTCATCATGTGTATTAGTTTAATCCTCTAAGACTTCTGAGTTATTCAAAAGGAATGTGCTTTTTACATTTGTCTTGCAGACTACTCATACTTTCATCTGCCATGTTTTCTTATATCTATCCTTTGTGAAGGGGGGAAAAAGCTCTGAAGTAGTCCCAAGAAATCTCCATGAATTCAAGGCTGTCTTTGATTTCTGTCGTAGGGTTTTTGTTCATGAATGATATACTACGCTCAGATAAAACAAAATCTCTAAAGAAATTGAATATATTGAGAAATAAATATATTAATGGGATGGCTCATGCAATCAAAGCTATATAGAAAATAACTGAAAAGAAAAGGGATTAATGCAAAGAAGAAAAAGAGGTGACGCATTTGTAGGTCACCATAAATTCAAAGAACAAAAGTAGCTGATGATAATGGAATCGGAAACTGAATGGTTTGGGTACAAACTGAAATCCCCTAAAGTTATGGCAGTAACTGAGGAAGACTGAAAGAAGATGCTTTAATATTCAAAGAATGATCATTTGTGGCCTAGATATTAAGAGATAATGGCAAAGAAAAAGAGCAGGGGCACAAGCTTCAAAGGAGCAAAGAGTTAAGTAGTATAGTGTGATAACAGCTTAAAAATTGTAATCAGAACAACTTCCCAGCTTGTCATTCTGAGGCAGTGGAGTGACAGAGCATTAGCTAGATCCTTGGAGAAGGCTTTGGGAGGACAGTCTCATTGAAGAAAATGAGAAAGTGAAGAAAATTTTTATTATGAAAGGGAAGTTCCAAAAGAAGCAGCACAAAGGTTTTAGAAAATAAATTCATTAGGTAACTGGTGAGTTGGTGTTAGGTTGGGGGACCAGATGTTTGGTTTCTGTATTCTCAGGGTGGGCTATAATAAAAAATATGTGTTTTTAGTTGTCTAGGACATCATAGATAGAAAGAAAGGACAAAATATGAGTTTAAGAGAGGAAGTAAGAATAGATCTTAGAAGAAAAAAAGAAAAGAAAAAGAGAAAGAAGAAAAAGAATAAACAAAAAAATGACATGCCACAGCATGTTGTGAAAAAGAAGTGAATAATGTATGTGTTATTCAAGGCTAGTTCAAATTTTACTCATTCTTTAACTAGGTGATTTCTTGATGTCTGTTCTTATGTATGGGCTATTCTAATATTTTCCAAAATAGAGGTATAGAAATACTAATCCAAGTAGATATCCATTGAAAAGAGAACTTAATATATTTGAAAAAATAATTTTAAGAGCAGTTACCTCAAATTTCAAAACAAGGATGACTACATGTCCTTTCAATGTCATGCCTGAACATTGTCTAACAAGCCCACCCCTGGATTATTTATTTAAGAGGAGGTCCTTTGTTTTTTTTGAAGTACAATTTAATATTGACTAGGGCTTGAGTTTTGTGAGGTACAGGTTAACTTCCCGTGAGGTAAAAATGATAATTAGTCCTGATGAGTGGGAATGATTATTTCAAAGGTTATAGTTTTACTATTTTACAGGATATAAGCCAGTTTGATCTGTAAATTAACAAAGTTATTAAGCATGTCTTTTCTGATGGATTATATAAATTTATTTTCTTTAAATCTTCCTTCTGCTGGTTTTCATATTTAAAAAATTAAATAAAAATTTTCACATGCTCACATTATTTTATGAGCCATATTTTTAACTTTAAACATCTTAAGTTTTTATATATATATATAATGCTGTAACTTCCTCCCAAAGATTCACAATGCATAGATAATACATTAAGAGCTCTAAGTAACATTTTAGTAAAGATAACTGTGTACATTTCTTTAAACAAACAAATTAACTATCTATATTTCTTTAATAAAGGCATTTTGGGAAATGTTGTTCTTTACAATACCTATACCTGTGAGATAAATCATTATCAAATATCGCAATGGTATAAACAATCATACTGAACAAATGTTAGACTGAACTTTAATTTATCCAGTTATATAGACAGGCAGGTTGACATATAGATAGGCAGAGAGATATGAATAAATCTCAGACTTAGCAAATTGCCCTCTAGATTGAAACGAACTAAATGACAATAAATAGTAGAAACTGAGAAGATGGTTTCTCCCAAGGTTATTGTGAAATCACATGCATAGTCACTGAGAGTCAAACGTATCTTCTGATTAACAATATAGTGCACATACATGTGTGTGTACAAGTTCCAGAAAAATAACAAATTAACAGGCTATTGGCTTCCTCCCTAAAACGCAACAATGGAGAGGTCACAGAAGAGATGGGAGCCCATTTTAGCAAATAGCAAGATTTCTTTTAGGAATCCAAAAGAACTACAGACAAAATATCCTGGGGAACAATTTTCCAGGTATGCTCTTTTCTTTACTTACGATACTCCCTGCAATGGCATGACGTCAAGGCCATTTGGAGTTTGGCTGGTATGGGAGTTAACAACAAGTGCAGGGAAGCTAGCCATCCTTTGAATGTTTGCTTTTCCCTTTTCCCTTTGGATAAGGCCATTGTGTCAAAGAGTGTTTGTCTCAAAAGAAGAGCAGAGCCCTGGACAGAGAGTTTAAAATATTCCTTTGCAGATAAAAGTTTCCTGGAAACATAATGGAGTAGATGGTTAGACTCAGATGTCAATCAAGAAGCTCTCTCCCCTGAAATGTTTACTCCCTTCCACTCCATAAATTCACCCTTTGGTGCATATGCTAAAGTTTAGGCTTTTATCTTCTCCTTTAATAATCATTATTAGTCAACAACTGATAATACTAAGTACTTAGAAGATGAGGTCATAGTGAAGTTTGAGGAAAATAACCATGAAAGAAAACAAAAAAGGTAAACAACCCATGCCAGAGGAAGTGAATCTAATAAAATAGACACAAATTTAAAATTGGCTTAGTAGATGCACAAGATGGGGAAAATATTGGATGAGATCAGGCGCGTTCAGGGTGGTATGGCCATAGATGCCTAAGATGTGGAAAATATTGGAAACATGAAGCAGAGATTGGGTTTTTAACAAGAATCTATTGGCAATATTGGTTAAGCAAAGACTATTTTTGAGATAAAAACTCAATGAATGGATTTGATAACAGATTGAAATTGACAAAAGAATAAACCAGTGAGATTAAACAACAACAACAACAACAACAACAAAAAACAAGTCCAGGAGGTTTCTAGAATGAAGACATAGAAAAAGAAAACACAATAAAATACATATGGAGCATAGAAGCAGGAATTTAACCATCAGTTACTCAGAAGCAGAAATAGTACATGAGGGGAAGAAAATATTTTAAAAATAATAATTGAGAATTCATCACTCCCTTGAAAAAAGAAGATATAAGGTCTCAGTTTGAAAAGGTATATGAGATGCTGAAAAGAAAAAGGAAAAAAATATACATTTAAGTATATAACAGTGAAATATAAAAATATCAAAGGTGAAAATGACATTTTTAATGCTTCTACCAAGAAAAGTAGGTCACCTCAATGGTTCAAGGATGAGAAATTAGAGTGATATCAATTTTTTCAAGGCAAATGAGGCATAAAAATAAACAGTTTTCACATTGTTGAAGGAAAATTATCTAAACCTAGAATTTCCTCTTTAGTTAAATTATTTAATAAAATATTAATTAATAAATCATTATTAATAAACTATTATTAAATAATTAATAAAAATTTTGAAGTATAAATGGACTCAGAATATTTACAACAAAAAGACCTTCTCTGGAAGAATTTTAGAGAAAATATTACATCTGGAAGAGAAGTAGAGCTACGCAAAATGCATTAAGATATGGGAAACCAGGGCAACTGTAGAACTTAACTAAAGTTTGTTGTTGTCTAAGAAAACAATGTCTAAAATGTGGGTACCCATAACAATCTGCAAATAAATTCCAGATGACATCAATAGGGAGAAGGTGGTGTTGGAGAGACAGGAGGTTAAAGTTGGTGAAAAGCAGAAAAAGATCTTTGTTTTGCTTGAGGTATAGACACACAGATTAATAAGTGGTAGACACCGAAATGGAAATATATAATGGAAAAATTTTAAAGTACTACAAAAAAAGAAGAAAATCTATCTACCTAATACAAAGCCTATACGGCATGATGATATGGAAGAGGAAAAAACAGAATATAGTGTACTGAATCTAAAAAGAGAGGTTAGATGAAAGAAAACCCCAATAGTAAGTACAACAATGCGGATTGTTTATCAACTAAGAAAAAAGACTTTATACCCATATGGGATGAAAATCAAGATCCAGCCATACATTTTTTAACATGGACTATATTTCAAACATCTTTACATGAGAGATAGATTTAGAAAACAGGAAAGGTCAGAAAGACTACAAAGGGAGGTAAAAAATATAGCAGAAAAATATCTTTTAAAAGATAGTCGTAACATGAATTTTGATATCAAACTAAATACAATGTAGGCTGAAATACATCATTAGAGCAAAAAAGGGTTTATTCCTAAAGGAAAATTATATACCTCTGTGTACTGTTGAGATTGTCAGGCTGGGAGATTTGCATTGGCCAATGGAATGGAGGAGTAAAGGGAATTTTCAAGCCTACACTTTCTTGCAATCTGAGTGACTACATCTTCATCCATTTAAAAAATATCATAACTTTCATAATAACTTTAAATTATCTGATTCGATTTAATGAAACACTGTAATTCCTTCTGGTTGTATCTATTTACTCTGCTGCCTGAATGGATCCTGTATGCCTTTGTTTTACCTGTCTCTCTCGCCAGTATTCCAAAGCTGTTATATTGAGAATTTCATAGTTTCAAACATCTTCCTCTATGGAATGGGGCCAGGGGAATATGGAAAATTAATAACCTTCTTGAAATTTCCTGTTAGGGATGTTTGTTTGTTTGTTTGTTTTTAATTGTTGAGTTTTACTTGCAGAAAAAATATTGGGGTATAGTAAAAGCCCAAAGAATTATGTGCCAAGGCAAGTTATATGTAGCAGAAATATGACACCTTGACTAAGAATCTGACCATTCAAATGGTCCCTTCAGCCTTCACTCAGACTAATTTCTCAACATCTCCTGCTTATTCTGTCAGTCGAAGTTGTTCCTGATTGGTATGTCTTCCATGAGACTAAACTAATTCCACCTGGAATTCTCATTGGCTTAATTTCTCCTAAGATCTAGTCAGAATCCATCATTTTGGGCACAGTTATTTTATCATGCTTAGGCATGCAAGTTTATGAATAAAAGTCATAAAACTCAAAACACATTTCATGACAAATCACACTGACTAAATAAAATTTTTTCTCTTAGTCATTGATCATTTTGAACCAAAACAAAGTCACTCCTGAACAAAATACATATATAGTACTACTTCTTCATTTGCACAAATTGTAACTGCCTAAGAAAATTCTAAAATATGTGCTGCTACTTTATCTTTTTCTTCATTCAAAATGAGATCATCAGAAAGCAACTTTTGAGAAAACTCCTAAGATATTAGATAACCTCAATGATTTATGATATGTATTTGGTCTATCTGCTTTTGCAAGGCCTCACAGAATATGCAAAGGAAAGAATAAAGTGAAACACTCAGTTTAATTCATCATTTGACTGATGGCAAAGATAAACATCCCAAATTTATTTTTCCTAGTAATTTTATTCAGTCATCTTTGTTTTTAATGAATTTCTCTTTCTTTGAATCTCCTCAGTTTGCTGGCATTCTATCAATCAGTAGCAGAAAACAGAGAAATCATTGGATTCTCTACTGGAATGAAGTAGAGGCTGTATGGAAAATAGTGTTGCCAAGTCAACCAACCACTCAAAATAGAATTAAAATCTCATGATAACTACAACCACAATATGCCAAGAGGGAAGCAAAAAAAAAAAAAAAAAAAAAAAAAACTGTTCCCAAATGAAAGAGGAGGGAAAGGAGCAGAGAGTAGTCATACTCTTAGTTCTTTGAATAACTTGCTTTATGTCCTTGGGTGATTCACTTAATTTCCCTGGATTTTGGATTCCTGTCTGTAAAATGAGAGGATTGGACTAAATCACTAGTTTCCAAATTATAAACCTTGGAATAATGCAAGGAGACCTTGAATTCATATGCTTTATATACTTCCACAATCACTTGGGTCGAAAAGTCCAATTGTAGTCCTGTGGGATTTGGAAAAATATTTTTATATTTTACAAAAAGGTCTTCATTTGGAAAACGTTAGAGCACATTGGCTAAATGATATGTGAAGTCTTTTCAGACTATAGAATGCCGTTGTGTTATGAGTTAGATATCCAGATGTTGAGGCTTATGATTCCTGATTAAAGCCTTTCTTCTGAAAGCAGTACTATAACTGGAGGGAACAGTGGAATAGCAGTTAGGAATATGGTTTTCCAACCTAGATTTTCATTCATTAATTTTTTTGGCCTTGGGCACGTTATTTAAACTTTTATTTCCTTCATTGAAGATAACCATTTGAGAAGACAGAAAAAGTTTAAACAGTTCTTCAAATATAAGATGATCTTATTGCTTTTCTTGCTTTTATTAGTTACCTACTGCTGGCCTACTAATGCTAAATTTGCAGAACAGGGATCAGAATTAGCTGTCAGGCCTGCTTATCAGTCTAGGTGTTCTTGCTTCTTCCTTTCCTCTACCCTTTCCGTATGAGTATGCTATTCATCTCTCTAGTTGTTTCTGTATTCTCAGGCTGATGTAATATACGTGGTTGAAGGATATTTAATACATATATGATAAGTCAAGCAGTAATACTTGTTCTTTTTGGAAAAAGAAAATAGAATAGACTCTTTTAAAACAGTTAAAAGCAAGATAATAGACTGCCTAGACCTTAAGTAGAACAATCATAATTTAATATTATTTGATATTGGTAATTTTTATCTTCTTCCTCTTTCTGTTTATAAATTTCTTTTTAACACAGATCTTTTCTGCCACTGTGTTATGGTGGTGAGTGCTCGGGAGCATGCACATTTATTCTTCTTTCTGAGTCATGCTTAGTCAAAGGCTCCCATTTATATTCTTGTCAGTTATTCATTTATTTCTCTGAGTCCCTGTGATTGTGTCGTGACCACTGAGGCTGCTGCTGTCCTGGGAGAGATGCTCACTTTGCTGAAGCACAAAAGAAAGTTCCCTTCTTTTTCAGTTATTGGATTCCACTCCTTCTGAACTCAAATCATGTGAGCAGATGGACTCTCTTGGAAATGGAAATAAATGGTTATCTCTTGAAACAGAAGGGATTAAGGACTGGCACGTCTGGATGGCTGAAGCATTCTGCTTTCAGAATTATTAAAGATGGTCCTTGAAAATAAGAGATTCCCCAATGCTCAACAGTCTTAATCTTCATATTAACTTTTAATCAGTCTGTTAACATTGTCTTACAGACATGAATGAATGTTACAAAAGGTCAACCAATTTCATATTCATCTGAAAATATGATTAAATAAAAGCTTTTTTTTTTTACTTTAGTAAAACACATGAATTAATTGAAAGGAAAGAAGGAAAAAGTTCTCCACAAGCTCATAATAAGGGATAAGTTTTGTATATTCAACATGTTTGTTTTATATTCAACAAGCAAACATAGGATTATTCTGTTAGACTGTTATCTTTAAATATATTACTTTGGAATAAACCTACAAGCAAAAATAAAAAACTTGTCTTGAATAAAAACATAACAGTGAAAATAATTTTATAGTAAATTGACTTTTAAAGTGCTACCTTAATAAAAATTCTCTTAAATTGAATAAAAATCCAAATACAAATAGCATATTTTAGGAGACTCATAAAGGTGGATTTGTTAGAGATTTATTGATTTTCTTTTCCCCGGTTTTAATTTTTTTAGCTTACCTCTCAACAATCTAAATCGGATACTTGTATCTTTTCAGATAGCTCAGAACTTTTCTCTCAATTAAATTTTATTTTTATTTCATTCTATCTAAAATGTGCCATTCATATTTTTGTGATATAGTTTTTACTAGATAATAATATCATAATCTTACACAACTGATGACTGAAAATGATATGTACTGATATATATATGCTTCTCAGGAACAGACTGGTCCTATAAATAATATCTTTACTTTCCTCAGAGTTGTTAAAGAAAATAAAAAGAATTAAGAATATAGATGCTGCCTTATCTCAAGAAGGTGAACTTTAAGTTGATTACAAATAGAATTTGGCATAATCCAAGACCATGTTGCAAATTTATTTGATCCCCAGAATAACAACCACTATTTACTATTAGGTGCCAGGGGCTGTGCTAAGTAATTTACATAATTATTTTTTTAAAAACAGGAATTCTTTGAAGTAGATATATTATTAGCATTTTTTAGGAAGAGATACTGGGACTTAGTGAAGTTACTTAACTATAAGACTATCATATAGCAAGTAAGAGATTGTATCTGAACTAGTAGGAATGATACATAATGAGAATTTATTATACTTAGCTGACCTTATGCATTCATGGCAGCTGGTTCAACAATCTGTGTGAGGGTTATGTTTCTGGAGACTGAGGTCAGTAGGGCAGATAGTTGGGAAAAGATGATGGGTATGAAGTATGGAAAAAGGAGAACCTGGACCCCATTGTCAGTACTGGAACCTGCATCAGCCTCTCACCTTCTTCACACCTCCCATTTTGATGAAGGAAGTGACATGGAAGATAATCCAATGCCTTTGTCATGGAGCTAAACACATCTGGTCCAGGAGTTGAAGAAGCAAAAGGTAACAGCTAGAGGAACCTCAGTTCTGGCTATTGACCCACACAACAAGGTGAGCCAGCATGTAAGTGGAAACATGTATGAGGCACGACAGTACAGGTACCCTTGCATTGATGTTTGGTCAACAAAACATGACTGCCTGAAGCATGCACACAATATCTACCATGACCAAGGCTAATGTGAAAATAGAAAGAAAGAAAATGGTGGAAAGTGTAGTCCTAGCTTTGTAATTTAGCTAAATTGATCCAATACAGTAATCCATGGTGAATCCATGGCACAGATCTTTGCTGATATCAACTTCTCTGCAAGGACATATTGTCCTATTTCTTTATGGGTTCTTTTTTTTTTTTTTTTTTTCCTAAGACTTTATTTATTTACTTGACAAAAAGAGAGAGAAAGTACATGCAGGGAGAACAGCAAACAGAAGGAGAAGCAGGATCCCCACAAAGCAGGGACCCCAACATGGGGCTTGGTCCCAGGACCCTGGGATTATGACCGAGCTGAAGGCAGGTGCACAACCAGCTTTGAATTTCACACCATCAGACCAAGCCACCATCTATTCCTCTGTGTTTTTACCATCTAGCAGACCCCGGCCACTTTTTATTTTTCTTGGAAGGACCTGGCTTTTGCTTCTCCTTTTTTACTCCTGTCAAACCTTTGATGATTTCATTAACCACTTTCAAGAAACATGCACATTTCCAGCCTTTCAATTCTTGAATTTTTTTTCCTCTACAACAATCATGTCCTTGACTCTCTTTTATAAATTCACTCTCTCATGGTCACAGATCTTGTCATTATTAATAACTGCAATCATTCTATTATCTTAATTTTAAGGATCCTCTTGTCAGGATTTTCCCTCTAGTTTATACCTTCTAGTATCCTTGCTGCAGTAATATGCTATCCCTATCAGGACCTACAATTTATTGATCCTCTTTTCTGGTCTATATACAGATCTTCCTCAATTCATAATAGAGTTACATCCTGATAAATTTAGATTTAGTGCAGCTAAGTCAGGAAATGTAAACATCTTTAAAGGTTCACCAAACCAAATTATCTAGGGTCAACCAGAAACTAAAATGCTTTTGTCATGCTGTTTCTAATGGAATGTGAGGTCAAAAAAGCATAACAATGAACTCCTGTTACAGGATTTTGTGTCCCCTCAGTGCCCAGTGGTTCTTGGTCCTGCTGCTTGGAAGAATGAAAAGTTAGACCACATGAAGAGTGGTGGGCAGCAAAGCAAAATTTATTGAGCAAGGGTATAAAGCTCGTGGAGAGGGAGGGTAGCCTGAGTGGGTTGATGCCAGAGCTTCTAAGTTTAGGGGTTTTTATGAGCTCTTTCGTGGAACTTTCTTAGGCAATCATGGTGTGTTGAGTTGTGCCAATCAGGGCTTAGGTCACTTACCTCTCTACCTACTAGATTAATGTCCATGTGTTGATGGTCCTGTTTTTGCTGATATCTGAGGACTTAGGTCTTAACTGCCCCTCCTTGCCCATGATCTTGGCAAATACTTTTGTGGTTCATTGTCTTATTTTACGACATTTTTCCGAAGTCATTTCTGCAAAGGCTACAAAACAGAATGTTAGTGCAGTCCTGTCTAAGCTGTAAAATAGGATGTCAGTTCTGTTTTCTTTGAGCTGTCCTGACTCGGTATTTTCTTGTTGGGGACCCTGGCCCTGACTACCTAATGTCCACCTAATTCCTAAAATTTCCTTTCAGGATACTTCTCAGATTTTGCAGCTATTGTTTCAATTTATCAGTATAGTTCTGATGTGAATAGTTCCCACCATTTAAATGCACTTGTGGGTAATTTAAAACCTAGAAGCAAGGTACAGGCCATCGTTGCTCTGCATGAGTACTTTGATGGACTTGTGATTAATGGTGGCCTCGGTATTCTTGAACATGTCCCCAACTTCATGCATATCTAGACTGTGGTGACATGATAATAATAATAACCAATGCTTTCCATCCTTTCCATCCCAGCTAAGATATTGAGTCTTTTAGCTCCTTAAATCAGATCTTCCTTAATCTATAAGTACATTATTCTCTATATTAATTTTCTTTTTCTGTTTGGTACACGGAAGTTTCTTTCCTATATTCAACTCCTATTGATATATGTTCTCATTCTCATTGTATCTTTAGGAAAATGACATTGTCCATGAGATCTTTATGGGCCATCCCATCTAAAATTTCCCTTCCCCCCACACATTTCCTCCTTCCCTACCAAGATTTACTTTTCCTTAACACTTTCCAGTTTTTAGTATACAACCTATTTCATATATTTTACTTACTTTTTTTAAATTGCTGCTTCTCCCCAAGAATGTAAATTTTATAAGGGTCAGGATTTTTTTTTTTCCCCAATGTCTGCTGTATACCCAATTCCTAGAGCAATATCGTGTACATTATAGATACTACCCCGAAAATACTCATTGCATGTGAATGAATTTGATCTGGTACTTATGACTCTCCATACTCCCAGGTTATACCTTGGGTATGTGTCTAAATGTGTAAGGATATAGATATGTATATTCTCTCTTGTTAGTATATGCATTATTTTTAAAATGCTGTGGTTCTTTATATCTTTTGTGTCATGGTGTGAGTAGAATGACATTCAGTACTTGAGCATGGTTGATTTTTTTTAGAGGGTTACAAAGCAGTGCTATGTTTCAGGACTATACTGATAAATTGAAACAATAGCTACAAAATCTGAGAAGTATCCTGAATGAAGAAGGAGTTCATTGTTATGCTTTTTGACCTCAGATTCCATTAGGAATAATATGAGAAAGGCATTTTAGTTTTCTAGTTGACCCCAGATATTTGGTTGGTTTGGTCAGGCTTTAAAGATTTTTATTTTTAGCAGTTTAGCTGCATTAAATCTAAGTTTCCAGATATTTGTGAAATGTTCTCTGTAGCTTCTTTCTTTATTATATTCAGCATCAAGTAAAAGAGCAAGAGAGAGGCAACATCTATAGGCTCACTTGCCTCCCAGCAAACAGGGAAATTAACATTATGAAATGCAGCCTGCTTCCCTCTCATTCTTTATATTCTTCTTGTTGTCAATGGCTGTTTTCAAAGGCCATGAATACTTCCATTGCAGATAATTAGTGCCACCTCCCCCTACCCTTCCAAGAAACACAGACACAAACACACTCAGACATGCATACTCACAGGCCTGCACACAAAAGAACACCCCTCCCCCAAACACTAAAAAAATCCAATTAGAAGGACAATCAATACTTGACCTTCCCAAACAGTGGAGACCTTGATTTCTGTTTCTAGTATCTGATTTTTAACATTATTTCCATATTTAGAATTAGTCAGAAGAGATCGGTGGCTCATTTTATTATTACCTGGCATCAGGAAGGTTGAAAAATCTCTCCACGGATTATTTTGGGGTAAAACATCCAAAATGGAGAAATGATTTTCTGTTACACAGTTGGGTTGAGTGGAGGAGTTACTCCTTTCTTTGGTTGTACCAGATTACTGGTCATTTGAATCAAAGTGAGAAATTTAGTTTCCTTTTGGTGCCTTAACATTGCTGTTACTGACTTCCTTCCTCCCTCCTTAAGCCCTCAGTTTCGTTTGGCTCTTTCGATACCTTCAGAATCCTCTTACATCATTTTCAGAAAAATTACCAAACCATCAAAATCAATGAAACTGTCAAAAAACAAGGAAGACTAGAGATCCTAGAATTGGCAGAGTATTATTTTCGGTAGTAGCACATAGTTATTTAAGAACCATGAGCACCAGAGGACCAAAACATTAGAGAACTATCTAGTTTTTATTTTGTAATGACAATTTTATGGTACAATGGCTTTTTTAAAAATAGAAAAATATTCAATATTCAAAATAGAGGAACGTTGCCCATTGAACACCCCCCCTCTCTGTATACATATACTTATGTGTGTGTGTGTATGCACATATATGTATGTGCATATATATATATATATATGCATTTCACTGAATTAGTTTCTGTCACCACCAAGAAAAAAATTAACACATCTGCTTATGTTGATTATCTATATTTATTTTATTATATTTATTATATATCTTACAGATTTTACTTCAGTTATAAAAGTTATTTTCCATTTTTAAAAGGCAAAGAAGAACAGTTTAAAAAATAAAGTATTGCTATCTATTAGAAATATTTAGTTTGCAGGAATAGAAATCTTCCAAATAAATGATCATAAAACCAATATAACTCAAACCATTGGCCCTGAAGAAACCCAGTTAGTTAATTAATTAACATGCTGTTCATTCACGCATTCATTTAGAGAAGGCTTTATTGAGGATCTACTAATTATCAAATACCATGAAAGGAGTAAAGGATACAAAAATAATGACCCATTTTTTTTTCCAAGAGAGTCAGTTAAATGAGAGAGATGAACACTTCACTACACTTACCACAGCATGCTAAGTACAACAATAGGTATGGGAACACAGAGAATGGCAATTAAAGTTAAACTCAGGGTTGATTTTTTGGTGTGTATTTAATATTTAATTTATGTTGTTGATTTTGTTTAAAATCTTGTCTGGTTCAATGAAAATAAAATGTTCCCTTTGGGAATTCCTATTCTTGAGCTCAATTTTCTTTTTTTCTTTTATAACTGTGTCAAATCACAGCTTTAACTACAATATTGCTAATATGAGTAGAGAGAATGGAAGTTTTGGTCTATTATATATTCTTAAAAAGGAGTACAATGGGGCTGAAAAAAAGAATTTTTTGTATATTTGATTTCTACAGAAAATGTATAGTCAGCTGGCCATGTACTATGATACAGCAATGACCACAGTTTCATGACAAGGTAATTGTTTTCATCAGTTAGAAAAGTATTGCTATGTTATAATGAAAAAAAAAAGAACAAAATAGGAAAGTATCAAAATGACATAATTTTAAACAAGCTCTTTGACGTAACTTTCTTAATATGCCCATGCCAAAGATGTATTCTAAAAACTGTATTGTTGTTTTAATTTATCCTTGCATTATAGCAACATAATGTAATTTGGCCAATATAAATGAGGTTTAAATTAATATCCTACAAATAGAAGATATACTATTTCAGAGAACTCTTCTTTTTTAGGATATGTTTCTAAATTTCCCCCACATGCAATTACAATACTTAGGATATTTTTTTCAAAATGCATTGTGGAAACATTGGGAAACAGTACTGAAGCTGTTAATATTTCTTTTCTTTATCAGTTATGTAATATCAGGTAAATATGCATGTGTAAGTTGCAAAACAATAAAAAACTAATTATCTTCTATCACTATTTTGAATTTTGTATTATTTTATTGCTTTATAAAATTTAATCATATGTGTTTAAATGTCTGAGTAGTATATTTAATTTTGATTTAATTTTACATTCATAAAAATTTCATCTCTGGTCGTCTGTATTTTTACTCAATATTTTATTCCTGAGATTCATTATTACAGTTAACTAGTTTTTATTGCCATATTTTTCATTGGTTAAATAACCACAATTGACTTAATCATACTCATGTGATTGATATTTGGGGTGGTTCCTTTTGAAGAAGATATATAAAATACTATTGTTAATATTTCTCTACATAGCTCCAGTAGCACATGTATGGGGATTTCCATAGAGTATATAGTTAAAAGGAAGTTACTGGACTATAAGCTATGTTCATGTGTAGCATGGTAAATCATTTCTCAAAGATATTATGTCCATTTATAATGCCACCGTCAATGTATGACAGTTCTTACTGAACCAATATATTTGCCAATATTGAATATTATTAACTTTCATAATTTTTATCAATATTTCTTATTTGATAGGTCACAGGGAAATAGTTATTTTTTTTTTTTAAGATTTTATTTATTTGAGAGAGAGAGAGAGAATGAGCATGAGCAGGGGTTTGGGGGCAGAGGGAGAGGAGCCCAACTGAGCAGGGAGCCCGATGTGGGGCTCTATCCTAGGACTGTGGGATCATGATCATGACCTAAGATAAAGGCAGACACTTAACCAACTGAACCACCCACGTGCCATGGGAAATACCTTTTAACCAGATCTTAAAATAGGTAGATAACAGCCACCAACCAAAGGGCGGAGAATTTCCTTTCATATTAATATTGGAATTCATTTGAAAATATGCCTTTTTTATTTTTATTGAGGTATAGTTGACTCACACTGTTACCATTCTTTATATTTTAATATGTGATCATTGTCTTTTGGCAAATTGTTTTTCTTTTTTTTTTTAGTTAACATATAATGTATTATTGTTTCAGGGGTACCAGTCTTGATTCAAGAGTCTTACACAATACCCAGCACTCACCACAACACATACCCTCCCCAATGTCTATCACCCAGTCACCCCCCCTCCCCTCCAGCAACTCTCAGAAACTTTGTTTCTTAAGATTAGGGGTCTCTTATGGTTTGTCCTCCTCACTAGTTTCATCTTATTTCATTTTTTCATCCCTTCCCCTATGATCCTCTGCCTTGTTTCAGAATTCTTAAATTCTGCAAATCAGTGAGATCATATGCTAATTGTCTTTCTCTAATTGACTTTTTTCACTTAGCATAATTCCATCCACATCATTGCAAATGGCAAGATATCATTTTTTGATAGCTGTGTAATATTTCGGTGTGTGCTTGTGTGTGTGTGTGTGTGTGTGTGTGTGTATACACACACATCTTCCTTATTCATTCATCTGTTGATGGACATCTGGGCTCTTTCCATAGTTTGGCTCTTGTGGACATTGCTGTTATAAGCATTAGGGTGCAGGTGTCCCTTCAGATCACCACATTTGTATCTTTGGGGTAAAAACCCAGTAGTGCAATTGTTGGGTGGTAGGGTAGCTCTATTTTCAATTTTTTGAGGAACCTCCACACTGTTTTCCAGAGAAGCTGTACCAGCTTGCATTTCCACCAACAGTGTAAGAGGATTCCCCTTTCTCTGTATCCTCGCCAACATCTGTTGTTTCCTGACTTATTAATTTCAGCCATTCTGACTGGTGTGAGGGGATATCTCATTGTGGTTGTGATTTGTATTTCCCTGGCTTAGTGAATCTTTCAAGCATATAAATTAAAAATATTTCAAACTTCATAAACCATCTGAAAATGTTTTTTTATAATTTTTATTTTTTTATTAACATATAATGTATTATTAGCCCCAGGGGTACAGGTGTGTGAATCGCCAGGTTTACACACTTCAACATTTTGAAATTTTTAAAAGCTGTAATGAATTTGATGCAGAAACTACAAAATGTGATTTTACTAAGTACATATTTTATGTCTTTATTTGAATTGAACAATATAGTGAAAGCATATTGGTAGAAATATAATTTTCTAAAAGTTTATTTATAATACTACTCTTTTGAACTTGAGTATATCTGCCATGAGCATGAATATGTTATGTAAGCATTATAATTGATCTGTTTTGTCAGGGTAGAACAATTCATGTTTATTCTATTGACTACTGAGAAAATTGGATATCTCTGGCTTTTTCTTCTGCTTAAATCAATAGCTGAACTCATAACCATCACACGTTTTATAGGAAATACAAAATGAAGGGTATATATATATATATATATATATATATATATATATATGACTTTTCCTTTCTGAACTCCTTACCAAAATGTGTAAGATAGAGCTTATATTAGGAATATAAAGAAAGAACATTTGAAAATAATAACATTTTATATATAGTATATTTTATATATATAGCATTTTATATATAGTATACTATATATATAATATACTATATATAAAATGTATTATTTTCAAATATAATCAATATATATAATATATAATATATAGTATACTATATATAAAATGTTTTTATTTTCAAATATAATCAATATATATATTATATATACTATATATAATATATAGTATACTATATATAAAATGTTATTATTTTCAAATATAATCAAAATAATAACATTTTATATACAGTATACTCTATATATATAATATATAAAATGTTATTATTTTCAAATGTTCTTTCTTTGTATTCCTAATATAAGCTCTATCTTACACATTTTGGTAAGGGGTTCAGAAAGGAAAAGTCATGTCAGTGAAAACAAGAATAAAATAGCTTCCAACGGCAGAATAGAATGGTCACTATTACAAAGGAGTAAAAATCCTCAAAGATTTTTATAGAAATATTCCATTACATTCAATATTTCAAAATTTTGCCAGTAGAAAATTGTATGTCTTTTTTTTTTTTTTAAAGATTTTATTTATTTACTTGTCAGAGAAAGAGAGAGAGAATACAAGCAGGGGGAGTGGCAGGCAGAGCAGGCAGAGGGAGAAGCAGGCTCCCCGCCAAGTAAGGAGTTGGATGCGGTACTCTATCCCAGGACGCTGTTATAATGACCTGAACTGAAGGCAGCCGCTTAATTGACCAAGCCACCCAGTCGTCCCAATTGTCTGTTTTTTAAATATCTATATGCATCCTATAAACAAAATATTTTGCCTTTCCATTTGTAGATAAATAACAAAGTCTGTGCAAAGATTAGGGAATTCTAATATAAAAATGTAAGTATCTAAAAATCTAGACTTATATTAAACCATCCAGGAAGAGAAAAACAGATAAAGAACAAAGACCTGTTTTAGTCACTAATATCAAACCACTTTTCACTTCCTGGGACACATTTATTCCCCAGTTTATTGAGAAGGTCCCCTGTCCAAAAAAAAACAATCATTTGTACACATTTCTATGAGAATATACCTACCACAAGTAGCCGTGAACATTTTTTTCTAATCTGAAAAATGAAATAACCCTATATGCTTTTAAAATGCAAGAAGGTGTATTATTGTGTCAAAAACAGAATAAGGAATTTAATATGAATTACTTCATTAAAAAAAATTAACAATGATTCTATTTCTCAAAGGTTCACCAAGTCACAATTACCATGATATTTACCACCAGTACCAAACAAAGAGAAGAGCCATATAATTTTCCTGTAATAATGTACCCCTGGAAAGCAGTCTAGAAAATTGAAGCCAAAGCAGATTTCTTTTATTAGATTGCTAGATAACTGTATAAGTCTCTGCATTTATAGTTATGGGAAATTTGTCCTATAAAATAAAGCAAGCTAAATGGCAGCAGCACAAAAATTTAGGTAATTTTCTTGGCAAAAGTATCTTCTAAATTGTATGGTTTATCCTTAGTACACAGATAAATATAATATATGATCCTTTAACATCTAACTTGTTTCCCCACTGATTGTATCTGCTCAGCTCATATGGTCTCTGCCACATCCATAAAGTTTTGCTGAGTACCTAATAAGCATTTATTAAAATTTTCATTAATCATGGTCTTAGACAAAGAAATAAAGATGACCATGGAGGTTTTTCTTGGTAGTATTTTCAGTTTTTAAATACTTTCAAAACTTAAAGCCATATAACAGCAACAACAACAACAACAACAAACAGCTGTTTTATAACCATCTAGTGTATGAGCACAGAATATTATTTTATCTAAATAGCTAGTGAATATTAAAATAAACTAAGCTTGGATTTAGTCATTAAATGTAAAGCAATTCCTTTAGTTTTGGATTAATCTGTTGTGAAAAAATGTAAGTATAGTACACAAGAGTCACTAAAGAGTCTGACATCTTGGAAAATGTTTGTTGAATACTCTAGAATCCTAAAGGCCCTTTTCAGATTTCTGTTGATTGAATTGACGTTAAAGTTTTAAAATTATTTGTAGGTTTTGGGGAACCTGGGTGGTTTAGTCGATTAAGTGTCTTGATTTCAGCTCAGGTCAGGATCTCAGGGCTGTGAGATCGAGCCCTATGTTGGACCCCATTCTGAGCTTGGAGTCTGCTTGGGATCCTCTCATTTCTTCTCCCTCTGCCCCTTCCCCCACTCACACATGTGCACTCTCTCTCTCTCTTTCTTTTTAGGAAAAAAAATTTAAAAATGAAAATATGTGGAGGTTTTTATTTAAATTTCTTTCATCAGATGGAGGTAGAATATACTCCCTAAATACTCCCTGATTTTCTCCATGAACTAAAAAAATATATTGTTTAATTTTTTATTACCACCTAATGCTTGAAATTTAGAATCTCTACTGCTCATTTGGAAATGGTCAATGTCTACAGTATTTTATATAAATGTTTATTGCATGACTGATTCCAAGATTTAAAAAAACATATATAACTAGAAATGTAAAAAACTGAATTTCTAATAATTCTCCACCTAAAATGAAAGCTTCAATAATGAAAAGTCACTACTCTCAGGTAGTAAATCTAACATTTGGGTTTGCAATATTATTATCTTTTAATTTTTAAAATTTTGTGACTTTCAACATTTTTTTTGCATCTATTGCAAGCACATAGCTAAATAATGCTGCTTGATTTCTCAGTAAACAACCACATTATATTTGTTCATTAGCTGTAGCATCTAGGAAAGTTTTTCAAATCCTGAATTAATCATTTACAAGCTTCATGATCTTAGTCAAATTACTGAACTATCCATAAACCAGGGCTAATTCACAGAGATGCTATGAGTATCACACCTAGTGGCCTGACACCTAGTAGGCTTTTAATGACCTAATAGCTAATACAGTTTTTGTTTTTGTTTTTAGGTATAATTAATAACTGGCATCAGAATTCTCTTTATGAAAGCAAAGTCTTCCTGAAGGAAATATTTTGATAACTCAACTGTCATCAAAATGACAGGTTGGATTTTGAAAAACAAGTCCAAATATAGAAGGCAGAAGAAAGAAGCAGAAAAAAGCAATTGCTGAATTTCTGAATAAAACAAAATGCAAAGAATTTAGTTTAAGGAAAAATAAAAAGGAACACAGGACTTTAAAAAAAATGGCAGTACCTAGGCACATAACAATATTAACATAACATTGATGAAATTGTAGGTATGTATGGCTGATAATGGCTGAAGGATATTTTAAGCATAATGATTTTAATAGTCAACTAACATCTTAATATGTTAAATATTCAATTCTAATTAATGATTTTGAGCTATAACTCCTTCCTTCTCCATAAACCTTCAGTAAAAACTTCCATACAAACATACTAATGGCTTTGTGTAAGTGTCCCGGCCACTGATCCTAACCAGAGAAATTAAGAAAAGCAATGACTGGGGTGAAATTCTGTTGGGCAAGGATAATCCTACAGATTAGCAAAAAAGTTCCATTAAAAAAAAAAAAATCACTGGAAACTGAAACTCAACACCAAGAAAGGCAAAGAAACTTTTGCTTGTAGTGAGATGGACAATGAATTACGCCAATCTTCTCTCCTCTGAATTCTTAGTTAGTGAAGAAATAGACACAAGTGTCACCAGAAGGAAATTAAAAAACTGGTCTGCTTTATATATTTATAGTTGGATTAGCTGAACCAGAGAGTTTACCTGGTCTGATGGCCTGAATCCTGCTTCCTACTGCTTTCCCTTCTTCTTACAACAGAGGACCCTCTTTGATGGAACCATTCTTTACCCTAGAAGATTGCCACCCTGAGGGCAGAAAAGGGATGTGTCCTGAGGAAAGGACATTTCCAAAGGGAAAACCTGTATGTAGTTTTCTTTACATGCTTAATTCCTTTTTTCTATTGACACTCTAGCTATGTGGCTTATAATAGATGCAAGAAACAAATTCATTTCTCCTTCTTTAAGAAGAAAAGAAATTCTCTGGGAAATTTTCTCAGGAAAACATGTTGTCAAGAGGACCAGGATTCTCCCCAATATCTCTGATGCTTGTTTTTCTTAACCCATGGAATTTAACAACCAAAACTTTTGCCACCAGCAGTGTAGTTATCCTAGTCAGGGGAGGAGACAGGCAGGCTCCGCTCTCATTTTCAACCACTTCTACTTTGTGTTTTTTTCTTGGGTCCACTGATTAGTGTTAGGGAAAATGCCCGTTCTCCATGTTTTGCACATTTATAGTGGGGAGGACATTTCTACGACACAGGTGTAATAGAATAAGAAAATGTGTGGACTGTGTTCCCTAGGGAAAATTGAAGAGATTGGGGAGGAAACTGGCTATGAGTGGTTCAATTCTTTCTCTGGCTTTCAGAGGAAAGTTGTGCTCAGAAAGCTGCCATTCTCCACCCATCCGTGTGACATGTTTTCCAATTGGACAGTTATCTTCTGTTCACCCCTCTAGTTCCACTTGCCATGTCCCTTTAGCCTGGTGTCTACTCCCTAAAGTTGACTTGGGAGGAATACATGCAGTAGTCCTTTTTGCTCTGGCTTCTGAGTGGATATGGTCCATGGTGAGTCTTGGTAGAAGACTGAACAGAGGCAGGAGGTTGGGTTCGAGTTGTTTTTGCTCTGGCTATCTCTGGGTCATCTCCTCCCAAGATGACCTTCTCTATGTGACTCTCTAGTTCTGAGTTTCCTAACTGCTTTATGCTAGAGCTAGAAATAGCTCTGCTGTGACCAGCACATGGTTTTTGGAATTCTTATGCCCTGCACACACGTATCTAAATAATTTCTTTATTTGACTTTACCTTCCTGCTGAGACCATGGCTGCTACATGCAGATATTTGAGGAAGGTAGGTTTAATTGAAAGAAGTATTAGAAGCCCAATTTTGGCTTTAATTTCAATATTCATTCTTTAATTTAATCATACTCATAATAAAGTTGCTAATAGATCTCCATTTCTCTGATGTTGGTGTCTAATTTCGGAGTTCATTCAGAACTCAACGGGAGTAGAAAGATATGTTATTTATATGTCTTTATAAAACTCCAATGTATTGGTGCATGGCCATTATCACAGAAAAAATGGAGAAACCTTGGTGTATGAGGAACAAAAAAAATATGTGGGGTATGAGGTTTCTGTTGTGGCTAGTGCAGGGGCTTTTACTTTCTGGTAAGTAAGATTTAGTCTTCAGTAGATTAGTTAATGTGCTCTCAGCTATTTTTTTTTTCCTTTGGCAGATTGCTACAGCTTATATTATGTTTGCAGAGCTGAACATAATTTTTAATGGTGTGAACTTCAGTAGGACACCTGGCCTTAGCATGTGGACTGTTGTGGTTAACCTTGAACTACACAGAGATATCTTTGGCCAAGGGAAGGTTTAGGTCACAGTGAAATCTCAACTCAAAACAGGCTGAGTATTTGGGCAGTGGTAGGCAAGGTACATTTTCTTCCCTCTCCGTGGGATGCATCTCAGTTCTTCAGCCGTCCAGGTCTCTAAAAATCAAAAGGTGGTCCTCAGTGTGGAATACTGAATATTATTAGAACACTGAATATTATTAGGAACCGACCTGGTATTGTTAAGTACTAAACATAAAGAGGTACCTGAAACAGATTTCTCAATCCTCCTTAGAATCTCATATAGATCAAGGACAGGGATTCTGGGTTTCTTTAGTCCTGTGACCCTTCCTTAGGCTAAACTGTCCTTATTACCCCCATTCTTACACAACCTGTGGTCTCATGAATACTCCCATTTATTAGCAATACAGTCTATGATCACAGTTGGGGACTTTGGAGATTCTGGTTGTGACTTCACTCACAAAGTGAATGGACAAAGCAGAAGGAATAAAAACTTACTAAAGAGAAAATATTCCTTTTTCTTGGGCTGAGAGTACCATGAATGTATCATTAAGCCAAGGCCAACAAAGTACAGTAGTCCTCTTTCACCTGTGGTTTCACTTTCTGGTTTCAGTTACCTGAGGTCAACTATGATCCAGAAGTAGATGGTCCTCCTTCTGACATTGTTAGAAGGTCATTAGTAGCCTAATGCTGCATCATGATGTCTGTGTCATTCACCTCCCTGTAGCTCACCATGTGATCATTTTATCATCTCACATCATCACAAGGAGAGTGAATATACCACAAGATATTCTGAGAGAGAGAGACCGCATTCACATAACTCATATTTCAGTAGATTGTTATAATTGTTCTATGTTGTTTTATTATCGTGAATCCCTTCGTGTGCCTCATTTAGAAATTAAACTTTTTCATAGGTATACATGTATTGGAAAAATACATGTTATTTATGGGGTTCAGGGTTGTCCATGTGTATATTATACACATATTATATGTTGTATTTTTAAGCACATACTCTGCTAGGGCTCTGGGCTGACCATGCCAATGAGATAGTTCCTGTATTCATAAGCCTAATATTCTACTGAAAAGTGGTAACTTATACATATTAAAGTAAGTTTAAATGAGTGTATAATACAATATCTGATACTTTTTCTAAGGAAAAATAAAGCAAGAAAAGGAGAAAGGGAACTAGGAATCCTTCTGCTATTTCAGCACAAGATGATACATACATATTAAAAAGACCCCTCTAAGAAGGTGGTATTTGAAAAGGGAGCTGAATGAGGTGAAGCAGCCAGACACACAAACATCTTTGGGAACCTAATTCATGTAAAAAGATCAATGAGTGCAGAGATTCTGAGGCAGGAATACATTTGGTTTGACCAGGGTACCGAAGAAGGCAGTAGGATACAGACGATGAATCTGTGGTGTTATAGGAGATAAAGCTCATGCTTCACAACCAAATAAGGTTTTTCTACATAATCTACTTCCTGCACATGCCTGTCCAGGTCTGCGGCTAGGGAGGATGCTGAGTCCTGCCTCCTCAGGCAGTCCTGTTATCCATCAGTCCCATGACTGTATTCCTAGTCACAGTATAAACTGCCGTGAGCCAGAAGGCTCATGTCAAAGACGTCAAAGAGCCACTCTCAATAAAGCACCCCACACATTCCATCTTGTTGCCACCTGAACATGTCATATCTTAGTTTGCCATCACAGTCTCCCAATGAAACTCCCATACTGGCCTTTGCACTAATGGGGAGGAATAATTATAATCCATCCCTTCCTCTTCCTTGCTAACTTCTGACCCCATGGAAAACAAATACTGAAGGTGAAGAGATGAAAAGCAACCTATTTGCTTTGTGGCTGGTGAAGCTGAATTGGAGAGAAATCCACTTGATCTGTGGCTACTATCAGTTTTCGTCACATACTCCTCCTTGTTGTACATTTCCAGGCCCACAGCTGTAGGCCAGTCTCCTGGTGGTACAGAGCCATCCCTCTAAGCTCTGGGGGGAACCCAGAAGAAGAAGAGCGCCCACCCTCCCCATCTTCCAGATCTCACTGTGTAAGCGCCTTCTTTTTTGGGAAAGAGGGAGTGAGCAAGAGGCAATTCAGAATGAATTCAGAATTCATTGAGGGAAATCGAAGGACATGGGAGCTGAGGCCCATTAATAACTAAGCACTATCTACCTAACTCCCAATCTTTCGGAAAGCAGAAAAGAATTTGGGAGACATGAGGCTTCTCCTCCCCAGGATAATGCTCATCTTGGTTGTGTTTAGATCTCAAAGGGAAGGGTTCCTTGGCCGGTATGCGTTTGGAAAGTCATGTTTCCTTTTTAATGAACTCTCTGACACTGGTTAACTTATGTCAGATAGGATCAACATAACTTGGACAATTAAAATGATAAATCGGAATTAGGGTTAGTACCATAATTACATCCTCATCTACTTCACTATTGTTGGGTATCTGTATTTCTTTCAAAAGAAAGCAATCTGTCATTGTAGATTACAGCAGTCTACGATAAGCAATAATGCCTAATGGACTTATGATGCACTTACTGTGAAAATCCTTGTTCAATAAAATGATAGTTAAATACCAGAAGATCCATACCCCACCCTCAAATGGCCCAATTTTTACCATTAACACATTATTACCACATGTTTTAAATAGTAGGCTACTATCTGTTACAGTAAAATACAGCATCACAGCCTCTGCCAAGTGCAATATTTTACATATGATGCCTGTAACTAAGTGAAGGAGAAATCTAAACATGGAAGGAAATTTATTTCTAAATGCAGAATTATCAATGTGTGCTTATGTGTGTATGTGTGTAATGCTGTAGCAACACGCAGTGCTTTTCGTTTTAAATTGAAATTACTGAAATTACTTTTTTCTGAAATTACTTTTTCTAGATTTAAAAAGATGCTTCTCCCATTTGATAAAAAATATCTCCAAGACTGTCTTAAACCAGAAAGAGATATAATAGGATGGGTTTCCTTTTGAAAACTACTGACAGTGGGAATTAATCTCAAAGGTTTCTATCTCCCTTTATCCGGAAGTCCATATAATTATCTGCCATGAAATACACACGCAGACACGGCGGCCCCCGATGCTTGCAGTGCACGTCACCGAGCAGATTCATCCCAAATACCTGTAACACGTCAAACCCGGGCACCTGAGGACGCATGCGCCTGGAGCTTCAGGGAGAATGTGAGCACTTCAAGGGATTTTTAGCACCCCCGCTCTTCTTGCTTTCCCACTTGCCCCCAGTCTACTGAAGCATCTCATTGCGGAGCGGGAACAAAAGTGTCATTAAAGAATGACAGATGATTTTTTTTACCCCTTTAAAGGCAAGCCTGGGTAACTGAGTTTTAGAAGAGATGATCAATGATCAATTGTCCGGCAAGCACGCTCCGCTTAATTCAGCCGCCCCCTCCCTTTTCTGAGCAGCGAACACACACAACAAAGGTTTGGTTTCTAAGGAATGCCCTACCTCTGGCATCTACGCTTTTGTTTTAATTGCAGAGCCGCATAATTTTACGTGGAGATTTAGTCTTTATAATTGGTGGTAGAGATGATTGCTAATGAGGCAAAACTCAAGTAGAAGCCCCAGATAATTTGCACAGTATAACAGATTCTGCTTCCAAACAGCTGCTTCATTTTGCTCCATTCAAATTACCAATTGTCAGGAGGTGTTTATGGATGTTGTGTATGCAAAATTCGCTCATTTCCCAAGCTCTCCCCCTCTGGATTCTTTCTTTCCACACTTATTTTAAACAAAAGATGTCAAATACACTGAAAATAATAAAGTAATGGATGCTTATTTACTCTTGCTGTCTTGATTTAACAAAGAAACATTCTGCCATATCTTGCTGAGATCTGTTTAAAAAAAAAATGCTACAGATAAAAGTTGAATCCTTCTTTGTACCCTTCATTAGTCCTCCATTTCTCTCCAGATGTAACCATTGCCCTAGAGTTGGAAACATTTCCATTAATACGTTTATCTTTTTGTTGTATATATTAGGTATTCGTTAACTAGAAAATACATTGCATTTTATGTTTTTAAGTATTTTGTAAATTTTCTCTCACTATTCATTTGTTTTTGCAATTTGTTTTTTCGTTTAACATTTGTTTCTTTTTAAAAACACACCCTTGTTCATTAATGTTGCTCTAATTTATTTTAATTGCTATATATCTCACCATATGAACATAATACAATTATCTGTCCATTTTCTTAATAGTAATAATTATGGTTTTTTTTTTCTATTATGAGCAGTGCTACAATGAAATTTGCACGTACCTACTTTTACACGTGTGCAAGAGTTTCTCTAGGGTATATAACTAGAGATAGAACTGTTCCATTATAGTTAGCTGTTTCTTCAAATTTACTAGAGTGTGAAATTGCTCTCCAAAGTAGTCCCAGTCTGTAGTCCTACCAAGCAGTATGAGAATTTGCCTGAGAAGTTGTATTCTCAGACACGTTAATTTTTGTATTTGATGGAATGAAAATGTCCCTTCATTGGGGTTTTGACTTGCATGACTCTAATTACTAGTGGAGTTGAGCATTCTTTCATATTTACTAGCAGTTCTCTGAAATGTCTGTCCAAATCATTTTTCTGTTTTTCTACCAGATTATTTTCCATTCTTCATTGGTTTTAGGAATTCTTCACATATTCTCTGTACTATTCCTTTGTTCACTACTGTCGTAGAGAACTTTGGGAGCACATAAAAGTAAATTAACCCAAATAAGAATGACATTCACTAGGCCCCACCAACAAAATTCAAAATCTCCTTCAAATTTAAAATCAGTAAGGCCTTGGTAAACACAAACCAAAACTACTCTTTCTGCTATATGCATAAACATATTCATCACTTTGTTTTCTAAGTTTCAGTTTTTCACTAAATGATTGTTTATGACAGGATCTTTTAAAAAAATATATATATTTTATATATATATATATATATATATATATATATATATATATATATAATATATCAAGCAAAACCCGAGAAGCTAGCTTATTTCCATAATCACAAATTAGGCCTGAAAGTGGAAAACAAAAATAAAGCAAAAAACTTCTGTCTCCCAAGTTCAAGTGAAAATTCAGATTTCTGAAGTAAGAATTATAATAAAAATTTAACATATTCAGGTATGTGTTGTATGTGTATATGTAATTTAGATTTTGATTATTAGTTCATAGTAACACAGAAAACTGTCTTCTGTGTTGAGAACCTGCTACATAATTTGCAGGGCCCGCTGTAAAATAAAAATGCAGGACCCCTTGTTCAAAAATCAATGAAAACTTCAGTATAAGCATTCCTCGGGGATATCGTGGGTTCAGGTCCAGATCACCACAATAACCTGAATAATGCAATGAAATGAGTCAAAAGAATTTTTTGGTTTCCCAGTGCATACAAAAATGATGTTTGTACTACGCTATACTCTATTAAGTACAATAGCATTATGTCTGAAAAATCTCTATGCCTTATTTAACAAATGCTTTAGTGCTAAAAAAAAAAAAAATGCTAACCATCATCTGAGCTTTCAGGGAGTCCTAATCTTTTTGCTGGTGGAGGGTCTTGCCTTGATGTTGATGGCTGCTCACTGATCAGGGTGGTGTGGTTGCTGAAACTGGGGTGGTTGGGGCAGTTTCTTAAAAAAAAAAGGTGGCAGTAAAGGTTGCTGCATCACTTGGTTCTTCCATTTATGAATGATTTCTCTAAAGCATGTGATGCTGTTGAACAGCATTTTACCCACAGTAGAACTTTTTTAAAATTTTTGAAGTCAATCCCTTCAAACCCTGCTGTGGCTTTATCAACTAAGTTCATGTAATATTCTAAATCCTTTGTTGTAATTTCAACAGTCTTTTTTTTTTTTTTTAAGATTTTATTTATTTATTTGACAGAGAGAGATCACAAGTAGGCATAGAGGCAGGCAGAGAGAGAGAGAGAGGAGGAGGCAGGCTCCCTGCCGCGCAGAGAGCCCGATGCGGGACTCAATCCCAGGACCCTGAGATCATGACCTGAGCCGAAGGCAGTGGCTTAACCCACTGAGCCACCCAGGTGCCCTAATTTCAATAGTCTTTACAGCATCTTCATCAGGAATAGATTCCTTCTCAAGAAAGTACTTTCTTTGCTCCTCCGTGAGAAGCACTTCCTTACCCATTCCAGTTCTATCATGAGATTGTAACAATTCCGTCACACTTTAAGCTCCACTTCTAATTCTATTTCTCTTGCTGTTTCCACTGCATCTACAGTCACTTCTTCCACTGAGATCTTGAACCCCTTCAAAATCATTCATGATGGCTGGAATCAACTTCTCCCAAATTCCTCTTAATGATATTTTGACCTCTTCCCATGAATCACAAATGTTCTTAAGGTATTTAGAATGGTTAATTCTTTCCAGAAGGTTTTCAGTTGGCTTACTCAGATCCATTAGAGGAACCACTATCTATGGCAGCTATAGTCTCATGAAGAGTATTTTTTAAATAATAAAATTTGAAATTCAAAACCACTTTTTGGTCCATGGGCTGCAGAATGGATGCTGTGTGAGCAGGCCTGCAAACAACACGAATCCCATCCATCTCCACCAGAGCTCTTAGGTGAATAGGCACCCTGTCAATGAGCAGTCATACTTTGAAACCTTAAGTTCAGATCTGAGCAGTAGGTCTCAATAGACTTAATATATTTTGTAAACCATGTTGTAAACAGTTTCATTGCCATCCAGCCTTTGTTGTTCTGTTGCTAGAGCACAGGCAAAGTAGGATTTAGCTTAATTCGTAAGGGCTCTAGGATTTTTGGAATGGTAAATGAGTGTTGACTTCAACTTAAAGTCACCAGCTATGTTAGCCTCTAGCAAGAGAGTCAGCCTGTCCTTTGAAGCTGTGAAGCCAGGCATTGACTTCTTTCCAGCCATGAAAGTCCTAGATGGCATCTTCTTGTAATAAAAGTCTGTTCCATCTTTACTGAAAATATGTTGCTTAGCATAGCCACCTTCATTAATTATTTTAGCTAGATCCTTCAGGTAACCTGCTGCAGTTTCTGCATCAACACTAGCTCCTTTACCTTGTACTTTATGTCATGGAGACGGTGTCTTTCCTTAAACCTATGAACCAACCTCTGGTTGCTTCAAACTTTTCTGTGGCTTCCTCACCTCTGTCAGCCCCCAGAGAACTGCAGAGAGTGCGGACCTTGCTCTAGATTAGGCTTTGTCTTAAGGGAATATTGTGGCTGCTTTGATCTTCTATCCAGACCACTAAAGCTTTCTCCATATCAGCAGCACGCTGTTTCATTTTCATATCATCCGTGTGTTCACTGGAGTAGCACTTTTAATTTCCTTGAAGAACTTCTCCTTTGCATACACAATTTGGTTTTTCAGCCCCAAAGGCCTAGCTCTCAGCCTGTCTTGGGTTTCCACATGCCTTCCTCACTAAGCTTAATCATTTCTAACTTTTGATTTAAAGTGAAAGATGTGCAACTCTTTCTTTCATTTGAACACTTAGAGGCCATTTTAGGGTACTAACTGGCCTCCAGGGAATAGGGAGGACCAAGGGAGGGAGAGAGGGCTGCTCAGCAGTTTACTACACACAATATTTACTGATTAAGTTTGCTGTCTTTTATGGGCATGGCTTCTTGTACCCCAAAATGATTATAGTAGTAACATCAAAGATCACTAACCAGAGATCACCATAAAGATATAATAAGAATGAACGTATTTGAAATACTGTGAGACTTACCAAAAGGTGACACAGAGACACAAAATGCTGTTTGCAAATGATGGAAAAATGGCATGGATTTGTTCAACACAAAGTTGCTGCAAATTTTCAGTTTGTAAAAAATGCAGCAACTGCAAAGCACAATAAAGCAAAGAACTATACAACTAGGTGTGTCTGTACCGTGATAGCAGAGCAGTGAACCAAGTGCAGGGCCCTTCTGAGCACAGGACCCTATGTAACTGCATAGGTCACAAGAGGAGGGTGCTGACCCTGCTGACATTAATTTTTTTTTTTTTGTAATTTTTATACCCTTCTCACAATCTGTTATCTTCTGCTGAACATATTTTATATATAATGTTTCTTCATTACATGATTAACTTTTGTACATTAAAAATGCTAAACTCAATATATAATTAGAAATTTATCTTCAACTATTTTTAGATAAGCTGAGAAATCAATAAAATGCATACATTATTTTAGAAGTACTTATGACTGAAAATAAAGGTAGAAATTAAAATCATAGAATTCTGATATTTGTTAAGTTAGTAGTTACAAAACGCTGACTGTATGACAATGGCATGAGATAGTTCTGAAAAAACTCATCTGAGTTTTCTCTTGTGAGATAAGTAAAGTTCAAGAGAACACTAGTCAATACCATAGTCCCGAGGATAACCTGTAAACCCTGCTTAGCCGAAGGAGATGCAACAGGCCAAAAGGGGCTGAGAGTGAAACTAACAAAACATTAATATTTAGTAATTCAGGATAGGGAGTGCAACAGGAGCTCCTGGGCTGTTCAGTTCATTAAGTGTCTGCCTTCAGCTCAGGTCATGATCCTCAGGGTCCTGGGATGGAGCCCTGAATCAGGCTCTCTGCTCAGCAGGGATTCTGTTTCTCCCTCTCCCTCTGACCCTTCTCCCTTAGGTAATAAATAATTATCATAATAATTAATAAAAATAATTAATGAGAATTAATTATAAATAATTTGCGTATAAATTGTTTATACATTATATGATGCATGGGTATGGATATGGATATGGATAATAGTTTATACATTATAATCGTATAGTATATATATCCTATATTATTATTTATATATTACAATTAAATAAATATATAACATCTTTTTAAAGAAGGACAAGAACTGCTATAGGTATTAGTAGGAAGTCCAGACTATACAGATACTCACTGATTTCCTCCTATATCCCAGAGCTCAAAAGTTGTGAATATAGCTGAGAACAATGCAAAGGATTGATTTTTATTCAGCTGGTGCCTCAGTAGCATAAACAATATTAGAAAACAGAGAAGACTGACATACTGTGTGATCCTGGATGTTTTTCTCCTCCCGTAAGAGAAGGAAGAGGAGAGATCCAATATGTTAGTTGATAAGGCACCGAATAGCAAAGTGGAATTAAGCATAGAGTAATTTAGAATTATCTGAAACTCAAAATCCTAAGCTGTTAGTCACACCCTCTCTTACAAGCACTGGTATGAGCAGATGCTAACTCCAAATTCCCTTGAATTCTGTCTGAAATGAGGCCTGTGTAAGTAAAGCTCTTAGTAAAATTCCCACTTGAAAATTAGAACAATGATGTCAAGATACAGTAAAGCAGCAGTTGGAAATATCCTGTTTATCATTTTATTTCTAGATAGCTAATGATCTTTCAATTTAGAATTTTAATTTGCTTTTTAATTGTAAGCATTTTGAACAAACTATTTTTCAAGTGCTCAGCACACTACCTAACTTCTTGAATGGAATACTTGCATCGTGCACATAATTTAGTATCTATCTTCACAAAAGGGTATTAACCTATGTGACACTGTACTTACACGAGTCAGCCAGACATGAGGATGTAGGTAGAAAGATTGTCACCCCCTGAATTTACCATGTTGCTTTCATAAATCTGACAAAGTGGTCTTCCTTCTCCATCATTTCTTTATGTTAATCTCAGTTAAAAAAAATGAAACTACCACATTAAAAAAAAAAAAAGGCACAGACTTTTTCTAGTCCTTTTGATTCATCTCCTGATATATTACTTATACTCTACTTTCTTATCACCATGAAGTTGCAGCTGTCACTATCTTTCACTGTGTGTCTGTCAATAGTAAACTCTTTCTCCCTTCAGTTGACAGCATTGTTTTTTTTTTTTTTTTTTTCTCTTCAGGAATCAAATATCTGTATTTTTAAACTGTTAGAGTAAAAGAAACAAATTTTAAATGACAATCTAAGGGCTCTTTTATGAGTAAATACATAAAATTTGGTATTTTTTGATTGTGAGACTATTTTTATCTATTCTTAATTTTTAAATAACAAGCTTATTTTTATTCAAAAAAAATCTCTGTAGTTTTAACATTCTTAATGATACAATAAAGAGAATTGAAACACTTGGAATTCTCTTCTTCACTATTTTGAGAAAAAGAATGCAGAGTAGAATTAGCCCTGTTACTAGAATGCAAAAAAAAAAAAAAAGTATTTCAATCACTTGCATTTATTTTTAAGATTTTATTTATTTATTTGACAGACAGAGATCACAAGTAGACAGAGAAGCAGGCAGAGAGAGAAGGGGAAGCAGGCTCCCTGCCGAGCAGAGAGCCTGATGTGGGACTCGATCCCAGGACCCTGGGATCATGACCTGAGCCGAAGGCAGAGGCTTTAACTCACTGAGCCACACAGGTGCCCCAATCACTTGCATTTTAATAGCTTGTGTGTTGCACATTATTACACACAATAATTTATTAAAATATACTTTAAATACTGTATAAGTTTAAGTATGCTATTATAATATTTTAATGTATATTATATATTTTAAAAGTTTATGTTATAAATAGCTTACATAGTAAATAATTCATTTATTTATATATAAATTGTTTATAGATTATATTATACACTTATTATATATACAATATGTATAATAGTTTATACATTATAACCATATTGTGTATATATTATATATCATTATTTACACATCATAATTAAATAATTTCACTATTATGATATATGGTTATATATTATGAAGAGATACTTGCTTTACTTAACATTATCTTTGATGTATTTTTGGTATAAATACAGCAGTAGTTTACCACTCCAGTAAAACATCTGAAATATTTCATACAGATAGTCACATGTGTTTAAGAACACATTTTCTGATTTTGTCAGTGTTCCATATGAAGTATTAGTCATAGCCACAATGTTGGATGAAGAATTCCTAACTATATTTTCATCTGCTAAATTTTTAAATGGCTTTGTATTTTATTTTTGTACCCAATTTCATTGAAATACAACTTAAAATTATCTGTATAGTTTATAATAGACTGTTTTAGAAGAAGATTGAGACTTACTACGTTTATTACTCACAGGTTCTGAATATAATGTTTGTTTTTTTGTTTGTTTGTTTTTTGTTTGTTTTTTTTTTTTGTGAAGGAGTATGGGTGGAATGGAAGAGATTCAATGTCAGACATAACAGATCAGTGCCAGCTCTAACATTTTAAAAAGGTATAGTTGTTTTATTAAAGCTTTGAGAAATATGTCTGTTTAAAAGCATGTGCCTGACTCCCTGTTTCTAAGGGATTAAATTCACTGTTCCTAAGGGATTAAATTCACATTTTATTATTTAATGTATTCTCTGCCCCTCTGTATCATAATAGGTATGGTTTTCCTCTGTATGAGTTTGCTGTAATCAAATATAAGAGTCTCAAATTTTGTTCCATAAAGAAGAGTATATTCAGTCTCTATTAAAAGGAAACTTCAGTGACAATAATATATGCATCAAGCAAAAGGAAAAGAAAACTGGGAACTAGTGGTAATGAGGCTGGTAGATCTCTAGTCCAAAATCATCAAGATGATGAAAAATAACTTCTTCCTTGATCAGTTTCTTTTTTTTCCTTTCTTTTTCTCTTTTCTTTTTTCTTTTTTTTTTTTACAATATTGGGAGGCAGTCTTCTATGGGTTATGCAGTCCTTTTTGTTGCTTGATGTAGTGTTGTCTAATGTTGCTTAATCCTTTTGTGATAAAAATGTAAGATCCTGAGTCATTTTTCAAGATCGTATTTTCAGAGAGAAACCATGAAGGATGAAGTACACCCTTCTCTAGACAGGGTTACTCTGGGAAGGGTTACTTACTGCTTGCTATAAAAAGCAAACAACTCAATTTTCCAGTTTTTGTTTTCTTTTTCTATAATGCAATCCACTTTATACAGATAATATCTACTCCTACCTCATCACCCTCAATATACTTGGGAACAGGGGCACCTGGGTGGCTCAGTCGTTAAGTCTCTATCTTCAGCTCGCGTCATGATCTCAGTGGGATCAAGACCCGCATCAGGCTCCCTGCTCTGTGGGAAGCCTGCTTCTCCCTCTCCCACTCCCCCTGCTTGTGTTCTCTCTCTTGCTGTGTCTCTCTCTGTCAGATAGATACAATCTTAAAAAAAAAAAAAATACTTGGGAACAAGAGAAACATGTAAAAGCACTGGTGCTCATGGTACTTTCTGTGCTATGTGTAATTAATCTCTTTTTCACTGGCCCAAGAGTCTTATGCCTTCTACCAGCATCCAAAAATGAATGACAGACTAACTTTAGCTCAGTTATAGCGTAAAATTAAGTCTCGGACCTGAAAGCTTTCACAATGAGGATGGAATCCTGACTGAAAGATTATTTTCTGGGAGAGGAATTACAAAACCCTATAAGCAAGTTTCAGAGTTAGGAGAAGACTTCCCAAGATATGATAGAGAATACTTTTACCCAAATGATGGCAAGAGAGGAGATAGGAAGGGGTGCTTTGGTTCCAAATGCTAATGAAACTGAACAGCAAGTGGGATTGAAACAAGCTGCCCAAATGGGACTTTGGTTGTTGCCTACTCTCCTCTGAGCAGGAGTGGGAAGAGATATCTTGATAATAGGGCAACATGCCCTATGGCCCCAGCAGATAGACAATGTAGCCACAGCTACCAAGCCAAAGCGTACTCAAAGCTGAAATCAATTGTGTCAGCAAGGAGAATCTTGCATTTTAATAAAGAGCTATGGATGAACTCAAAACACAGTGGTCTATTTAGTTGAGTTGTGATCAACTGCCATGTGTTTTAAAACCAAAAATAAATTCAAAGTCTTGCTTGTTAGCATGGAGCAACCCTTCATATAATACCCCCTTGTCCCTCCTTTTCCTTTGACTTCAGCTGCTTTAAGGAGAAAGATCATCAGGGCTGGGGCCAAGATCTTTCCCCCTTAAAAAGAGATCAAAAGTAAAAATGCACTTTTTTTGAGTATATTGGGGACTTTTGGCATGGGGTAGGACTTACATTCATGGTTCTGTTGGATACATGCACCAAAGTCACTATTCTTCCCAGTCTGTTAGGCATCGAAGGAACCTAAATTTAACTGACGGAGTGTGGAAAAAAGTCACAGTAGGGTAGGAATGCTAAAATGACCTCACAGATGAAGGCTTCCAGCTGATTTAACGCACTGTAGCGGTGGCTTTGACATCTGCACTTATTGTTGAGTTGGTGTCTTCCTGTGCTTCTACTTCCTGTTACAGAGAATTCCCCCGTTCAAAAACTGACACAAAAGGAAAAAGGATATTAGGATGTATCTGTCACTTCTCCTTCCCCTGCCACCCTTCTTCCTATCCTCTCCTGGCTCATTAAATAGAAAGAAAATAAACCACAAGGCCTAATTAAAGACTTAATGGCTGCCAGAGTACTCAAAGAGGTTGTTTCCCAGAATAGCACTACAGTCAGATGCAGGTACCAGATACACCCCTTTTTAATAAAAAGACACCTTTAACCTGCTACTTAGGCTCTTGTTGAAACTGAACCCATTACTCCTCAGACATGTACCTTTAAACTGACATCCTCATTTTGGGGTGAAGAAACTTGAATGACTATCAAAATGGAAAACTATAGACCTTATTAGTTAAACAGATACGGTATATTCAAGCTCGCTCTGCCCTAAGACATCCCAGCTTTGCAGGAAAACATGGCTGCTACTCCTTTAGGGAAACTTTATCCCTCACTTGATGTTCTGAAGGAAAGCCACTGACTCAATGGGGACTTTAATCCACAGAGTTTTCCCCAAATGTCTGAGCATTGTCCACTGATGGATTTTACTAATGAAAGCTGATGGTATCCTCAGATAACAATCCAGCCCCAGTGAAAACTCTGAAAGACCAACTGTGGCAAAGGCTGGTCAGCACAATGGGTTGACTTGAAAGACCTATGACTTATGACTGCCTTCAACAGTACTCCAATGAATCATGTTACTTTTTAAAATATAATGTTACACATAACATGCATATATATAACAGTAATATTTTTACTAACTCCTAAGCTCTTGCCAAAGGCCTAGCCATCTGTTCTACCACTTGGAAGACTACAAAATGGCAGATTAGAGATAATCCTCTTTATGGCTGCAAAATGTAGAAAGCAATTGCGGCTGCTCATCTGACAGTCTGGGTTACTCATGTAGATGCCCACAGTCAGGGCCCATTCTGTGATGAGACTAATCATGGAATCAGCTGATGATCAAATCTGCATTCCTGGCATTGGTACAACTTAGATGCCTCATCACATAAAGCATGACAAGTCCCACCATAGTAAACTGGACACAATGTAAAAGGTCAAATGTTTCTGATACAGAAAATTGTAATTAAGTGTTTCATTCAATTTTTTTTTAAATTTTTTTAAAATTTTTTTTTTTTATAAACATATATTTTTATCCCCAGGGGTACAGGTCTGTGAATCACCAGGTTTACACACTTCACAGCACTCACCAAAGCACACACCCTCCCCAATGTCCATAATCCCACCCCCTTCTCCCAACCCCCCTCCCCCCAGCAACCCTCAGTTTGTTTTGTGAGATTAAGAGTCACTTATGGTTTGTCTCATTCCATTTTTTGATGTATGACCTCTGACAGCTTGTAAGCCTCACTCTTGACCGTTCCACTTCTATCCCCTATTTGGGATAGACCTTATTAGTTAAAAGATGATTGCCTAAATTTTTGTTCTCCCTAGAAAGCTCTGTTATATGAGTAAAGACCTTTACATACCCTCCTGGTGTGTTTGGGACATCATTAATGTCAAAACACAAACTAAATTTTGGTACAGGAAAATCCATTGGTTTTGTGGAATCTCCAAAACAAGTGAAGAAGAGAACAGGGTACGTGTCTATACAGTGACCACTATCACGCAGCATCTTCCTTTTTTTTTTTTTTTTTTTTTTTGGTTTCTAATTTGTGGGGAGCATGCTCTTTGAGCAGTATTTCTGCCAGCAAACAAGCTTGAATTTTAATTTGGGTTATTTTATTTTACATTTGTTGAGTTCTACTGAGCCTCTATTATGGATTTAACTAATCCAAGCCAGAAGTCTAGGTAATTAGAATTTAAGAATAGGAATATGAGCTTGGGCCCTCCTTTAAATGGCTCTGAGTTGTGTATCTTGGCCCAGACCTGTCTGTGTCTCAGATTAAATTGGGTCTCAACTCCAGCATAAGCTGTGACTGATACTATGCTTAGGGGAATGACCCTTACTCTGAAACTGTTGGTGTGTCTCAATCAGGCATTAGCCCTGTTTTGTAAAGAGGTAAAAGCAAAGATAGATACCCTGTGTAATATGGGTTTACTCATGGTTGTTTCTGTGGAGGAGGAGTAGTATCTATTTGACACTGTGTATTCATACTTCTAAAAGTAGATGACTCAGACCCCACAAAATGCCTTTCCTGCTGCCACTATTTATGCTCCTTTCTCATTCAAGAAAGATCCTGACTTTTGGGGTTAAAAGGATCCTCAAGATATCCTTGTGGTACTCAAAGGAATATCACCTTTTGAAGGTCTCTAACCTTAACAATGCTGATTTAAGGATCTGGAAAAAGAAACTCTAAAATTTGATTATGATGGAGAGGATTTCTCCTAAGTATTTCTCCCAGTAATGACAAAAATAAAATAAAATAAAATAAAAATTAAATTAAATTAAATACAATAAAATAAAGAAAGGAAAAATAAAAGAAATGAAGAAAAAAGAAAGGAAGAAGGAAAGAGAAAGGGAGAAAGGAAGAAAACTGGATACAAGGTGAATTAAACAAGCCAACAAGATCCAAAGCAGAGGTTCTCAAAATTTGATCCCAGTTGAAATATAAAATTTACTAAAATGATTTGTTCAACAACAAAAAAACCCAATGGGTCACCTGTTGGCTTTTTTGTGTCTAAAACATATATTCTGAATTAACTTTAATATCTGCTTAAATGTACCAATTGACATATTTTCATGACCTGAATTAATAGTAAGAGTCAAGTTACAGTTATAATTGGAGATCTCATAAATTAATTAACCTTAGAGGAGTTACTGAACATAAGTAGAGGACAAACAGGTGTGCCTCATCTTAGCCATCAGAACTATTATCTTGCCTAAATTCCTTATGCTTATAGTACCCATTATCTTAAATATCTCATAGTGGGCATTGTTACTCTGGCCCAACAAATGATAAATTAAAATTAAATTAAGTATTTAATTTCCTTGGCACTCAGAATTGGCTTGACAAAAATGGAGGTCTATAGACCTCCATTCTTCCCCAGTTAAAACTGTTAATACAGCATAATGTAGATTAAAACAGGGCCTTCTAGGATTGAAACACATTGGAGAAGTCTTACATAAGGTGATATCTTCACTATTTTTCCACTTAACTGTTCAATTGGTCTGTTCTTAAATTTAGAAAGAATAAAAAATGTAGGCACAGGTAGAAAATTTCACCGAAGATATCTTCCTCTGATGAGATTCATTTGGTATACTCATTCAAGACAAGCAAATACAAAATAGCTCATAAAAAATGGGATGAATTGTCCCATGAATAATTCAACAAAAGATCTAAAATTTGTCCAACATGTAATACAATAGGCATTTTGTTAGTACCCCCACTAGAGACATCTTTACTATAGAGTAGATAGCAACTCATACCCCTTGGAACCTCTGGAATACCTATGATGGCTCTAAGTTGCTCATGGGCTTCTGATGCAAGAAATTATTCTCCTTGGACCCATCACTATATATATATCCCATGGTTATATATCATTAGAGTGAGAATTGCTGATCCACACTGGGTTTTCCTGGAAATATAGGCTCTCAGAAGCCCTAAATCCATAATCCTCCAAATCCAGCTGTTCATTACACACTGAGTCATGAAAGCAGCACCTCAAAAGCATGGCCACCAAGGATTATTGCTACAGAATAGAGCCACCTCTGAACTTCTGGCATATTTCCACCACAGGAGGGGGTGATCTTTGCTGTCTTCTAGTCATTCTCCAGATACTATGGTTGCTAAAGGAGGTTGCCCCTCTTCTAGACTGGCCATTTATGAAGCCCCTTGGGATCAACTGAGTAAAAGCCAAAAGGAGTTAGAAGACTTCGTGCATAATATCATCACTCTGAGACATGATAAAAGTTCACTGAATTGCTGTTGTTGTTTGTTCCTTAACTAGGATGACTTTGATAAAGAATGAGGCCCAAACGTCACTACCATTGGCCAAACTCTAGGCAGTCATAGTAGCATTGGATGACCTAGTCAACAATTGGCCCCATTTGTACATTTTTACAGATTCATGGGCCACTGCCAAGGATCTGGCTCTCTGATATAGTTAATGACAACAATAATTTCTTATCCAAGGTGTTTCTTTGGTATAAAGAACTCAAGGTACCTCTTGCCTGACAGATATACAAAATATAACTCAAGGTCACACATGTATCTATGCCTACTAAAGCCACAATACAAGGCTTCATCAAGACACTCCTTATTCCCCTGAGAGTTTCAGACATCACTGATAATGATCAAGGCACTTGTTTACTTCTCAGAATACATAAGGCTGGGCTTTTGAAAAAAAAAAAATAGTTAATGGAAATTTCATCTTTCTTAACCTCCTCAGGCTGCAGGCCTCACAGAGTGTTATAATGGCTCACTTAAACAAGTTCAAATTCAATAAAGTGAAAAATAGGACATTTTAGTCATCAGTCAAACATCAGGGGTCAGTTGTAATATATCATCATTTTTTTGGTATTTGCCTGCTAATAGCTATTTAACTTCTTTCTTCCCTTTCAGGACAGTGTCTGGACAAGATGATGAGAAAGCCTAAAGCTCCCTCCTTTGGCATTAATAGGATCTTCAAACCATATTTCAGCTCCCTTATCCCAGCCCCATTTCATAACCAATGGAAAAACCCAAGCCCGTCTCCTTTTCCTGCTCTCATTTTCATACCTGTTGTAGAACTACCCAGACAATTTCATTATGTAGCTAGTAAATATTTCCATCTCCTTTGGTATGTGTATCTTCACATCTGAATCACATTTTGGGTAGGGTCCATCTTGGTTTTTACTAGTGGCTATGAAGCCAAACCTATATGCTAGACCTGTGACTCCTGCCAAAATTGACCCATTTGATTTCAAATAATGAAGACCACATTGTGGGAGGACATTGTCTCCACCAGTTCTTGACAAATTGACTGTAGTGAATTTTTAACCCTTTTCAAGCTCATCATCTGTGCTTCATTCCTGTTGTTACTTTCAGTATAGAAATCATTGTTTTGGTAGAAATGATTAAGCCCGTGATCAAAGGAGCAATTTCAGCACCTGGAGAGTACACATCTTAGATCTCAGAGGTTTCAAGGAAAAGGGACAATTAATGCTTTCTGTATTATTTAGATAAAACCTTGTAACCTGATAAAGCAGTAAGACGGTCTGCCTGAGTAAAGAATCTGCTGCTGGTAATCTGACTGCAAAAACAGAGAAACTCATGGGAACCTGGCCAGTTTTGAACTATTTTGCTGTCCCTGACGCTATCAATATCAAACATTCCAAACATGTCTGCAAAAATGTGGACATTTTTGTCCCCTTCCTCACACGTCTGCAAAAACTTGGACTGCTTCAAATCTCTTTTTCAATTTGGCTGATACAAATTCATATCCATTTCCTGATAGTAAGTACCCTTGAATTATGCCATAAATGATGACTGAGACTGCAACTTCTACCTGATATTGCCTAGATGTCTTAACCAAACCTATATGATAATCATACAAAAAACTAGATTTATTTAGGAACATGTCAAGAATAGGAGTGTGTACATTTGGGTTATATGCTTATATGTAGGAGATCATAGACCATAAAATGTCCCTCCATTGCCATGAGAGGCTGCTTTTCTTTTTCTTTTTTTTTTTTTTAGCTTATATATTGTCCCCCATATTTATTGGCAATGAAATCGAGGATCAGCAGTTTAGCTGAAACTTCTTTGCGTAAGCCATAATGAATAATAGAACTGGCCTTAGACTACAATCTGGCTAAGATATGATTTACTGATCCTACTGGAATAATTCACAGTTGACTAAATTTGAGATTCTAAGGACATGGTTGAGGTCAATGCTGCAAGTTGACACCATCCTGTTAATTAAATGCTGTGTAACAAATTGAATGGATGCAGTTGCAGCCTGCTTTAGTTAGATTAATCAGAGTAGCCAATGAAGAAATAAAATTATTTATTTTGAAAATTTGCTAGAAGCCAAGGCAAAGTAGAGCTAAGTTGTAGGTTTTGCTGGAAGATGCCCATGGGTCTTTCATGTTCCATGTCTTTCCAGGTGTGCCAAGAATAAAAAGCCCTGTCTACTCTTTATCTTGGCCATTTCTCAGTGGTATATCACTGAAGTGGTAGGGTTCTCAACTGTTTTTCTCAAAGATTCTCAAAGGTTTTATGGGTCACCCTGAGAAAAGTACTAGTATCTCCCTAAGGACAGAGGAGGTGTGCTTATTGGTTGTTATTACAAAAAAAAAAAAAAAAAAAAAAAGAAAAAGAAAAGTCCTGGTGATTCACAGACCTGTACCCCTGGGCCAAATAATGCACTATATGCTAATAAAAAAATTTTTAAAAATTAAAAAAAAAAGTAGATTCTCTCAAGCTCAAAGGTTGTTTTGTTTTGTTTTTCCTTTATAATATTCCACTGTTTGTGCTAAAGTTATCTGGAGTCTTCTTGTCACCTACACCCTATGCTGTTGGATTTGGGGACAAGAAAAACTGTTGTAAGCACTTTGGTGCTCATGCTGCCTATTGTGCCTTAAGTAATAAAGTCTTTGTGTCTAACCCAGGGCTCTTGTGTCTTCTGTCAGTACCCATGAAACAGTAGCTTGTAAGTGTAGAATAAAATCAAATCCTAGACTGAACATGTAATAGTTAGAATGTTCTCTGAAACTAGTTCTTTTCACTTCAGCCATTGGTTGGTCTATGATTCTACTCCAACCACTTGCATGCACGAAAGCCTGGGCTTATCAAATATTTGCTGATCTTTTGGGAAGAGTGTAAGGAAGTACCTTGAGCTGGAGTTGGTTTCTGAGAAGCAGGCTGGGGTGGTTAATAGGAGTAGAATTAATACCATCCAAAGAATTCAAAACATAGGAAAATAATACCCATGTTTTCTCTTTGTACAGTAGTTCCAAATCTCTCTTTGGTCTGGGAATCAGATTTGTTTCCCTGGTTACAAAGACTAGCATACTCAGACAACCAGCAAGGTGACCATCTTAACTCAGACTTTTAAAATAAAAAAAATCAAACTCTGCATATGCATAGGTGTTTGCTAAGCTTCTGAGACAAGCCCTGCAGGCTATTAAGGTGGTTTTCTTTTCACATGGGGTTAAAATATCAATTCCATTAAAATTAGTTTTTGAATGTTTATAGTGAACTAGGAATGGCATGTGCTTCATGAATACAATTTTTACATATTCCATTAAAAGAATCTTATGAAATAAAACTGATATGCTTATATTCCAGAAGATAAAATTGAGAACAGGGAGTTTATGCAGTGTAGTGGCTTTACATGTGGTTAAATTTGTATCTGAAATAAAATTTTCCTGAGATTAAGACTTTTTCATTTAAGCAAACATTACACTGCTTTTGGGTTATTTAAAATTAAATTCTACAATTTTTTGAAAATGAAAAAGAGTAGGACAAGAACTTCACAGCACCCTTTCTTGTTCCTCAGGTTCTCAACTGTAAAAGAAAGAAGGAAGAGGGCGGGGGTGGGGGAGAGACTAAGTGTGGAATAAAGGAGTCAAACACTATAAAATATTACTTTTATGGCTTGAATGACAAGATAGTATCATTCACTTAATAATTATTGATTTAATTTACAATGCCTTTTGACTACATTTCATAAAATTGGCAGTTTAAAAATGTATCACCAGAACACATCTAAAAAACTCTTTTAGACCTGAAGACTTCCCAGGATGTGAAAATATATAATAAACAGAGATTTTGAATATATTTTAGACTAAGAGAAGCCACATTATATGTAAGACAAAGTTTTATGATGTGAAAAAAGATAAACTTCTAAAAAAACAAACACAGAAAGGGCTAAAACCAGTAAGTTGTTTAATATTCCATCAGGGTATAAATACAAGATCAGATCTGAATCATCAAATGACACATTACTAAACTATGGTAATTTTCTTTTCAATAATCTGTTACTAAAAGTAATGGGGAAACTTCTTTCAAGAATATGGATAGGGTGCCTTGATGGCTCAGTCTGTTAAATGTCTGTTGTCAGCTCAGGTCATGATCCCAGAGTCCTGGGATTGAGTCCCGCATTGGGCTCCCTGCTCAACGGGGAGTCTGCTTCTCCCTCTGACCTTCCTCTCTCTCACTCTCTCTCTACAGTAAATAAATAAATGCATATATATATATATATATATATATATATTTTTTTTTTTTTTTTTTTTAAATGTGGGCAAACAACATGTGAACTTATCCATGGGATTATATCAGTAAAGTCCTAGCCAGGAGAAAGAATCCATTCCAGTTATTTAAACAGAGATAATTTAAGGGAAAAAAATAGTAATTAAGTGCAAAATTGTTAACTAGGTACAGAAAAGGCCTAGTATGATGGAGATAGTGAAGTGCAGAAAGCAGCTTTGGAAAGAGAGTTGAATTACTAAGTCATAGAAGCTCTGTGGAAGGGCAGCATGGAGCAAAAATTCAGACCTCTGAAGACTGGGAAATGCTGACTGCAGCTCGTATCAGTGAGGTGCATGGTTTCGCTGGCTCTGCAAGTGCTGGAAAAACTGCAAAGTGAATTTGATCCATCAGGGAGGAACTGGTGTCCAGAGTAAGGAAGCATAGCTGGATGCTACCACAGGCACAGGGAACAGCCTCCTTCTCTTCCTGCTCAGTGGTCACCTTCCCAAACTCTCCAGGGCCTGAGCCTAATGGAGCCAAGTTAGCAAAGCAGAAATGTGGTTTGCAGTCTTAGCTGTAGCTTCACAAAGTACAGCCTTCTCTCTTGGATGAGACAGTAACCTCCACTGACATAGTCTAACTCCTCAGCAACAGTGCAGGCTCACACTTCCTCCGTGTATTTGAATTTCCAGGCAACAGTAACAAAAGTTTTGTTTCTGCCTACTAAGATGCAACTTATAGACACAAAGACATTCTTGCACTCTCCCCAAAATGAAAAATATCAACGTTCTAAGAATCTTATCTGTTTCTGATAGACATTCACACTATCCTTCTCTGAGAGTTGTTAATTATTCCAAAATTTCCATCAAAATCACATCTTGAATGAACCCCATGAGACTGGATTAGAGTAAGAGATACAGATACCAATATAAACTGATGTTAATTTTAATATATGTATATGCATATATAGATAAATAAAATAATTATAGATATTTGTATACCAGGATAAAAAGACATATGTTTTACATGCATCTTTTATATATGTGTGTGTGTGTGTGTAAAGATTGTGTATACATATGTAAAATGAAACCTCAGTAGCACTAAACAGACAGGCTTAAGATCTTGGTTTCAAAATTCCATTTTTCAATAAAGGGAATCAGGATCCCCTGAAGAAATGGTTAATTTGTTTGGGACTGGAGCAGAGAAAACACAAGATGAGACTGCAGCATCTTGAAGTGCCTCAAAATCAGGAAGAGCTAAAAAAAAAAAACTAAGTAGAGAATATGAGCCTTATGGAAAGGGCATGGGAGCCAACCAGAAAGAGTTGGCTAAAACAATAAATTTAGTATTAGATTATAATCCCCCAAATAAAATGAATACTCATGAATCAAAGAAATTTAAATAAACTATTCAACAAATAATTTAAAGGGGGTTGCCTGGATGGCTCAGTTGGTTAAGCAACTGCCTTTGGCTCGGGTCATGATCGGAGAGTCCCAGGATCAAGTTCCACATTGGGCTCCCAGCTCCATGGACAGTCTGCTTCTCCCTCTGACCTCCCCTCTCGTGCTCTCGTTCACACATTCTCTGTCTCTCAAATAAATAAATAAAATCTTTTTTAAAAAGGGAGGGGTGTCTGGGTGGTTTAGTTCTTACGCGTCTTCCTTCAACTCATGTCATGATCCCTGAGTCCGGGATCGAGCCCGGCATCGGGCTCCCTGCTTATCGAGAAGCCTGCTTCTCCCTTTCCCACTTGTGTTCCCTCTCTCCTATCTCTCTCTCTCTGTCAAATAAATAAATAAATAAATAAATAAAATCTTTAAAAAAATTAAAGAGGAAAAGGGATAAATCTGAAAACATGGCAGACAACACCAAGTAATCAAGATTAATCATGAGTGTTATGTTGCTCTTATGTGTCTAGTGATATGTGATGAAAAAGCACATGTCTTGTTTAGTGTTCCTCTCAGATAGACCCTCAGAGAATTTAATTGTGAGATAATATCAGACAAATCCACTATGAGGAACACTACACGAAACTCCAGAGGAATATTCTTCAAAACCCAACCAGGGAAGAGTAAGCTTCCTCTTTGTTGTTGGTTCGGTGACACAAGGGCTTCAGAATCTCAAGGAGGTGATCTCAACGTCTAATTCCGTGAAACAATTCTTATCTCCCCTGAGGAAAGCAGTCCATCCTTGGGAACCAAAACCTCTAGTCTATCAAAACTCCAACTTGTAGGCATGGAAGCCAAAGTTAGGAATTGAATGCTAAAAGTATTTGTGAGGAGAGTTACTCCCACTTCCACCTCTTGATTCCTTGATCTAAAGGCTGATCTATTTTTCTAGAAGGCACGAACGAGTCTTCTATGACAGATGACTTTCACTTAAGGACACTTCAGGAGTATTGCCAAACCTGTCTTAGAACTTCTCTGCAGTCTGAAATGCTTCCACCCAAACGACCTTCCTTTCCTCTCCTCTGCACTTTGCCTGATCTACGTCATGGTCTGACAGTTCTGTGAGCATCTCCTGGCTTCTTGCCCACTTTTTCTCACAGACATTTCCCCCTAACAAATTTCCTACATGTCCAAACGTGCCTTAGTAACTGCTTCTTATAGAATCTAGACGACGTAAAAGAGAAGAGATTTGAATAATTAAAAGCTCAGAAGCTTGGAGGGTGGAGCTAAAATTCAGGCCTCTGTGGAGGAGACGCAGCTCAGCTGATAATGATGTCTCTGCCTCAGGAAGAGAACCCCCCAAATGCTTCTGAGCAGCAGCAGCAGCAACCCACAGAAATGGTGTCTATCTCAAAGGGTATACTGAGGAAGTTTCTGCACGTATTTGAAGAACCGCAAAATGGATGTCGCTGCTGCCACAGGGATGAATTTTTGCTGCCAGGGCAGAGAAGCATGGCGAGGGCATAGCACCGAAAGAAGACAGGGACAGTACACCACAAGCTGCAAAGAGCAAGTATCGAGTACCCTCACCTCCGCCCCCAGCCCTGCGTCACCCTCTTGCACTTCATGCTGACGTCGTCTACGCGAGAGCCACTGGTGAAACAGAAATATGGTTTGTAGGTCCTAATCTCCAAAATGATAATGGAGAACATAGAAGGGTGAACTCAGAGCTGGGAAATAACAAGCACACACACACACACGCACACACATGTGCACACATGTTAACTGCTATGTTCAAACAAACTAGAATAATTTGAATATGCAATGGATGTTGGAGTCAGTGCTGTGTTCAGAATTGTAGAATAGTGAAAATGGTAGTGATATTTTCCCATTCCTGCTTATCTATATCCCTATTTAAGCTCTAAATATAGTATATTATATTATTTGGTGCTAGAGATTTCCTACCTCCTTAGGCATCGTGTAGTCAAACTGCTTCTCTTTATAGAACATGTGTGCCTTTTTTTTTTTTTTTTTTTTTTAAAGAAAGAGCAGTTGTTTTCCTGGAAGGGTTTCTTGAATTTAATGGCAATTCTAGAGGATGTTGGGATGCAATGTAGTACATTTTGCTTTTCCTATCAGGTTGATATTTTAAAGCACTATAAAATTCAATGCTCAAGAAAAATTATGTGATTCATAAATGCATGCTAGAAATTTTATAGACATACTACATTACTTATTACTCAATAATAATGCAAAATTACTAGTATTTCTTAATTTTTGTTTTATTCCACATGCTGTGGAACTATTATTAATTGGTAAATCATTCTTTTTAAAAAATTTTATTTATTTATTTGAGGAAAAATAAAAAACAGAATGTGAGACAGGAGAAAGTGGGATGAGGGGCAGAGGTAGAAGCACACTTCCCACTGAGCAGAGAGCCTGATAGTGGACTCCGTCAGAGGATCTGAGCCAAAGGCAGACAGTTAACCAACTGAGCCACCCAGATGCCCTGATAAATAATTCTTTTATCTAGTGTTGATAAAGCACATTTTATTTCTTGCTATGCATGCCACAGTGCTGTAGCAGGTAATATGACAGACAGACTTTGCCATTTTTAGGTGTATAATTTACAAAGAAAGAAATTCATGAAACCGCTATGTGAAAATATTGATCTTTGATTAAAAAAAAGTCGTTTTGAGGGCGCCTGGGTGGCTCAGTGGGTTAAAGCCTCTGCCTTTGGCTCAGGTCATGATCTCAGGGTCCTGGGATCGAGCCCCGCATCAGGCTTTCTGCTCAGCGGGGAGCCTGCTTCCTTCTCTCTCTCTGCCTGCCTCTCTGCCTGCTTGTGATCTCTCTCTGTCAAATAAATAAATAAAATAAAATAAAAAAAGTAGTTTTGTAAAATTTCTGTAAATTATACTTGTTCTGAAAAAGGTATAATGCCCTAACGATAAAAAGATTTCTAAACAACAACAACAATAACAAAGGAGTTAATTTCAGTATTTTAATGGAGGAAAGATGCTATGAGCAGAAAAACTAATGGGACTTGACCCAAGCTGGAGTTTGTGAGGATATTCTCTGAGGAAATGAGATTTAATCAAAAACTGAAGGGAGAGTAGACTCCTTTAGGGAAAGGGAAGGAGAAGAGTAGAGAGAGCTTGCCAAAGAAAGGGACCATTCTAAGTGCAAGCATCCTGGCAAGAATGGCAGGGAACTTCTTGTGGGCGAAGACTTCACCCGCATTATCTTATTCCCAAACCACTCTATGGAGCATGCAAGCCCTTTATTAATTACCTTTCATTTTAAGGGATTTCGAAAGGACAAAAGTGAAGCTCGGTGATTTTCACAGGACCACAAAGCCAGCAAATTGTGGCTGGATTTGCATTCAGGAGTATAAAGCCCACATTCTTAACTATTAATGTGCTTCTCCCTGTGTTATAATACTTTTTGAGGGTGGCCTACTGAGCAGAGACACAGAATTAATTCCTTTTCCAGCCACATCAACAGTCGATAGTACTTGAACTTCATTCTGTGAGATTACTGTGTAATACTTTATCATCAACTATTCACAAAACTTTAATTTGCTTCTGATTCAATGAAGATTTAATGAAGAATCCAGTGGTGAGGAAAAAGCAACTTGCGACGAAATAATATTAAAAACTTTTAGCTCCTGGGATGCCTGGGTAATTCAGTGTGTAAAGTGTCTGTCTTTGCCAGGGGTTGTCATCCTGGGGTACTGGGATGGAGTCCTGAGTCAGGCTCCCTGCTCATCAGGGGGCCTGCCTTTCCCACTTCTTCTGCCCTTCTCCCTGCTTGTGCTCTCTCACTCTCTCTGTCAAATAAATAAAATCTTTAAAAAATAACAAAATTCTGGCTGCAAAAATCTAAAATTTACAGATGATGATTTTTTTCTACAAAAGGATTCCTTGGTTTTTAATAAAAAGTATCTTTGTTCCATATCATCTTTTAATAATTTTCTCTGACATGTAATGTAGAGAGAAAGAAGCCCAATAAAATACCTAAACTTTTAACAAGTAACCAAGTTGGAAATCCACAGATTCTTTTTATAGTTCATTAATTAGGCCTTTGATTCTTGGCACAATCATACATACACACACACACACACACACGCAGAAGCTGTTTTTCTATCTTTAGTAACAATGAGGTTTTGTTTTCCCCATCTGGAAAATTGAGATAATAATCCCAACTTTATGGGCTATTGAGAGCATTAGGGAACGTATGTGTGCATAACAATGTTCTCCAAGCCGAATCCAAAGCATGAGTAGGAGTAGGACAGATGAAAGGCTAATGGAACTTCACATCTTTCAGATGTGAGAAAGATCATTATGCTCTTAGAAAACAAGCTAATGAACCAACTCTGATCATTTTTTAAGGGGAATAGGTGCTCTTCTTTTTAGTGACTTGAAGGATGTTGTAGCAATGTAGTCTTTTCTCTTTCTGGTTTGCTGGAGATAAATTATTTTATGTAGTTCCTAATACTGTATGAAATACAGCCTAATTAAAACTTTATTCCCACCCCTTAGGAGTATCCGCCTACTGAAGAAATACTATTTTTTGTACCAGTTTGTGAATCCTTCCCCATAAACATATTTCACAGGACAGCCTCCTCAAAGGCAAAAGGTGGAGAATTTTCAGACAAAGAGATACAGGCTTAACTCTCAGTCTCAATATTTTTAAACTGGATGACAGTCAGCAAGTAATTAGAGTTTCCACATTTTCAACCAAGGTAATGGAAATAATAATACCTACGTTAGAGAGATTGGTTATGGTGCATTAGATAATGTGTAAGTTAATCGTCAAGGAAATGTAAAACTCTTCTTCTGTAACCATTTCAGTATTGTAAAATGTCTGGACTACACTGTTCTTGATTTTGTGTTTATGATTTATATTATCATGATTTGTTTTGTATGGTTTCCTGGCAGCAGAGCTAGACCAAAACAGCGTAATAGCCACAACGGTATAATTTATTGTGCAGAACACATGAAATGCGTGTACAGAATACCAAGATGAGAAAAATGATCCCCTTTGTGTACTATGAAGCTTAGGCATATTAGGATGAAAAAGATGGACACATTTTAAAATGCTGAACTAAATTAAACAGAGTGATGGCAAGATCTCTGTATCACTCTCCAAAGAAAGAGTTACAGCTTATATATATTCTGTAAATAGCAACAGTGACATGACGTAGCAAAAAACCATCAGATAATTTTCGATGATAGATTGACTTTGTCCTTATTACACACTAGATGGAAAAGCAAATGTGCTGCAGATCCACACATTTTAGTAATCTAACCTTTACCTTATCATGAAATATAAAAAGTACAAGCTGAGATGTGCAACTATTTTATTAAAATAAGTCCCAAGTGGATCAGTAAAACTTCCTAATCTCATTTTCTTCCCATAGATGGCTCTGACATCTTAAACTGAATTGTTCTAGGGCACTTTGTCATTACGGCATCTTCTTATTAAATAGAAAGGTTTTTTTTTTTTTTTTTTAAAGATTTTATTTATTTATTTGACAGACAGAAATCACAAGTAGGCAGAGAGACAGGCAGAGAGAGAGGGGGAAAGCAGGCTCTCCGCTGAGCAGAGAGCCCGATGCGGGGCTCGATGTCAGGACCCCAGGACCATGACCTGAGCTGAAGGCAGAGGCTTAACCCACTGAGCCACCCAGGCACCCCTAAATAGAAAGGTTTAGTTTGAAAAAAAAAAAAAAAGGTTTAGTTTGAAGTTGCAAACAATATACAAAATTATTTCCCTCTACATTTTAGATTTTTTCTTTTATAATTTAGGAGAGGAAAACAATAATAATAACAACAATATTAAAAATAATGGCTAGTACTTATTGCACCTCTAGGATAGTCCAGACACGATAGTAGGTATTTATAACATACTTTAGCCCATTTGGATGTCCAAAAGCATCACCCAAATCCTGCCAGTTAGTAGTATTATCTGAAATTTTTGAAATGGGAAAATGTAGGCCCTGAGATTTGCCTTTGTTTGTGGACCCTGAAAGTTATAGAAGTACGCAATAAATACAGGTCTCCAGGAATTAGGCTGGCACTTTAAAGGAACCGCAGGAAAGCTGTTGGCATATTTTAAAATTTTATACTTTAATTATTTAAGTTGAAACTTGTAAATAGTCCATAGAAACCTGCCTTATTCATTGTTCTATCTGCAAATGCAGCCGACTCGTGTCCCTAAAAAACCCTAAAGAGCAAAAAAACTCTAAAAATTTTACATAGGAATTTTTAAGTAGTAAATTTAGAGATTTAGCAAATGTTTGGTAATATTTTCTTATCTTCAGCACCCATTGTGCTCTTTTTAGGTAGGAACATAGTAAATTTTTTCAAGAACTCTAATACCATTCAGCAACAACAATATCAAGACTAGGATTCCAAGAAAGTATGTGTAAAGTGGTGTTTTACCTCCTAATTTGAGATCTTCAGCTCTGTTTTCCACTTAAATTCCTCCGGAAGAAAAATGAAATAGTATAACATAAACTCTGGTGCAATTGCAAGGGATACTTTTGTGCGTCTAATGAAGAGAAGAGGCAAAACTTATTTTGTTGACATTTTATTTTATTTATTTTGCTTTTTAAGATTTATTTATTTACTGTGAGAAAGGAAGGGCAGAGGGAGAGAATCTCAAGCTGACTCTCGCTGAGCGCAGAGCCCGTCCTAGGGCTCAGTCCCTTGACCCTGAGATCATGACCTGACCCAAAATCAATGGTTGATAGCTTAATGAACTGAGTCTCCCAGACACCCCAAGAAATGACTTTTTAATAATGGTGCTGTTCCTCCTTAGTGGTGGGAAGGGCCAGGGGGCATTAGGGGTCTTTTTTTTTTTTTTAAACTATTTTCAAATTTAAATTCAATTGATTTACATATAGTATATTATTCATTTCAGAGTTTTTTTTTTTTTTAAGATTTTATTTATTTATTTGACAGAGAGGGAGATCACAAGTAGGTAGAGAGGCAGGCAGAGAGAGAGGGAGAAGCAGCTCCCCACTGAGCAGAGAGCCCGATGTGGGGCTCGATCCCAGGACCCTGAGATCATGACGTGAGCCAAAAGCAAACTGAGCCACCCAGGTCCCCCCATTTCAGAGGTACTTTAATCCCAAGAAGACTAATTTATTGGGCTTAAGGAAAACACAATGCAACATTTCTGTTAAAAGATAGGGAAACAAAGCATTATTTTCTTAATGGTAAACTATCTCTAAAATTGCACAGAAGTCTCCTGTATTTCCAGGTAAAAAATTCACTGAAACATTAGCCTGTGTAAAGAAAATTGCACACATATTAAATATGAAGCTCAAGTAATCTGTACCTATAATTGCATCCTTGTAACCTCCATTCTGATAAAAAAAAAATACCAGCACTTTAGAAACCTACTTGTTTCTCTCCAGTCATTACAGCCAAAACCCATCACTATTCTTATTTCCCTCACTGTAGATTGGTTTTGTCTTTATGTAAATGGAAGCCAGAAGTCTTTCTTTCTGACTCCATCTGGCTTATTTAATTCAACACTGTGTCTGTGAGATTCATCCTTGATACTGCGTGCTGCAGTCGCTCAGTCATTTTTATTACCGCACAGTGTTTTACTGTATAATCATGAGACCCTTTATTTATCCAGTCTGAGTAGGATTTATCTTCCAGATAAATTTGGCTATTCTATATAGTATGTTACAAATATTAATGTGCCTCTACACACAATTCTGTTGGGTAGTTCCCAGGAGTGAAATAAGTGGATTACAAGATGTGTGCATGTTAAGCAAGCTACAGTTGATGCTGTCAAAACAGTTTTCCTAAGTGATTCTATGAATTTGTACTCTGGCACTGTAGAAGAGAACAGTTGCTCCACATTCTCTCCTACACTTGGTATCATTAGTCTTTTCCAGGGCAAGTGTAGAGGCGTCTCATTATGGCCTTAATTTGTTTTTCCTTGATGACTAACAAGGTTGAGTTACTTTTCATTGAAAAAAATCCCCACAAGTCATTTCCAATTCTTTTGCCTATCCATCATTTTATTAGTTGTCTTTTTCTCTTGCAGTTCTAGGAAGTACTCTATATTTGAGACCACTAGAATATAGTACTTTTACTATATTTTAGAAATATTTTAGAAACCTATTATTTGTTAGTATATGTATCGCACTCTCTGCACATATGTGTGGTTTCACTTTTACACTTTTAAGAGTGACTTTTATGAAAAGTTCTTAATTTCAATATTGGCTGTTTAATCAATATTTTCCTTTATATTCGGTTATTATTTTGTCTGAAGAAATTATATTATTATATTGTCTGAAGAAATATTTTTTACCCCAAGGATCTGTTCTTCTATGTTATTTTCTAAAACATGGATCTTGGGGGTACCTGGGTGGCTCAGTTGGTTAAGTGTCTGTCTTCAGCTCAGGTCGTGATCCAGGGTTGGGCTCCCAGCTCAGACGGAAGCCTGCTTCTCTCTCTCCCTCTATGTCTCTTCCAGCTCATGCTCTCTCTCTCTCTCTCTCTCTCTCAGATAAATAAATAAAATCTTAAAAAAATAAAACCTTGATCTTTTTAACCTTACACATCTGGGTATAAAATTCATCTATATTTGAGTTTGGTATATGATATGACATAGGAATCAAGATTTTTTATTTCCCCCTCTCTGGATACTTAATTCACTCTGGTAACCAAGGATCCATAGTCTCTATGGCTGGAGACTAATTTTGCATGCTCAAGAATTTTATTTAAAACAAAGCATTTAAGATACACTTCGTTGTGTGCCTGGCTTCCTTCACTCAGCATGCTTTTGAAATTCATTCATGCTATGTGTGACCAGGAGGTCATTTGTTTTTGCTATTGCTGGGTAAAGTTCCAATTTGTTTAGTTATTCATCTGCTAATAAATATTTAGGTTGCATCCAGTCTGGTTATTACGAAGAAAGCTGACATGACCATTTATGTAGAAGCCTTTTGTGGACATAGGTTTTTATTTCTCTTGGGTCCATACTTAGGAGTGGATCCCATGGGGAATGTATGTTTAACTTAATAAGAAAGTAAAACAGTTTTCCAAAATAATTGTACTATGTTATATTCCTGCTAGCAATGTATTAGAGTCTAATTTGCTCCACATACTCAGCAGGACTTGGTATTCTCCAACCACAATTTATCATATTGTTGTTCTTCTATGATTAGTGATTTTGTGTCATGACTGTGAAATTTTTGCCTATCCTGAGATCAAGAATATTGTGTCCTAGAATTTTGTAGTTTTTGCTTTTGTGTTTATATTTATGATCCATATTGTGCTTAATATTGGGTATAGTATTGAATTCTAACCTTTTCCCTTGCCCCCTTGGTGAAAAGGATCATAAAAAATAATCCTTCATTATGAAATGTATGCATATTTGGTGAGCCCATTTAAAGGAACATTTATGTACAAAAATTACTGGATTTCGCTTGACACATGGTAATTTGATTCCCAGGAAGCCATATATGGCAAACTTAGTCTCTGAAAAAGAGGGTACTGTTCAAGAAAGAACACACATATGCACACTCATACACAGATGATAATACCCCAAAATAGCAAATCTCAAAATTGGATAGAACAAAATCAGGAAAACTTATATCTATTCTCTTAAATCAAAGCTAGAAAAACTTCATCACCAGAAGGAGTTCAGCTGGGAAACACTGCTCTATATTTTATTTGGTAAACTTTGGGATCAGTTAAATGCCAGTTAATTATTGAAATTTAAAAAGTATATAGATAAGGTGGCAAAAATCTTCACTTCATTCCTTACTATATGCTGTCTTTTCTTAGTTTGTTTAGAACTTGAATACTAAATCACAGTTGAACACAAAGAAAATAAATGGCCTCATACATATTTTCACAGAGAAAGACATTTATTCCTTTTTGGTCATTAGTAAGTAAAATATGAGGGATATCTTAACACAATCTATTCTTTTTCCTCTTCTAGTTACTTCAAACAGAGCATATGGATGTATGTTCTACATTAGAATTTGGAGATTTCTATTTGGGGACCCATTTGCTTTAATGATTCAGTATTGTCAATAAAAATGTATAGGTGAATATAAGAAAAGGATATATCAAATGAATGGAAAAAAAATCCTCCCCAAAGAGAAATTGGGAACCAAGGCAAATAAGGAAAAGTACTGAGATTGTTAACATGATCGCAGCTGGCAACTTTAATGTACCCCAAATTCTTCCCTGATCTAACATGTTATGTTATGTAAACTCTGTTGTAACCATTGCTGAGGAATTGGAGTGACTTGACAGTTTCTTAGAAAAATTCTAGATTTGTCTGCCTGTATGACAGTGGCCTATTTCCATTGGAGAAGGGCTGGTTTTCCATTTGGACAAGGAGAGTAGTCATGCTTTATAACTTATAATTAATTGTTTCATTTATCTCCGGTAATTTAACTTTGAAAGTATATGAAGTTGCCTTCATTGAGTGGCATAAAAATATAGTATTAGAACATTTTGGAAAGATGGACATCGAGATATTTGGAGGAGATTGTTAAAGTGCATTTTGGTACAAAGAGGAGGGAAGAAGAGGATATGCTGGAAGGACTGTTTAGCTAGGACAGGTTCACATTCAATTTAAGGATTCAGACTTAGACTTTTATATTTTCTCTAACTGAAGTTATGCCTTAAATCAGAAAAGAGGGGTTTTTTTGGTGGTAAAATATTAGTTTTAACATAAGAATTTTCATACTTTAAAATCTTATTTTAGAATTTTTAAAGAATTTACTATATGTGTTTAAAAAACAAGTCTTGAATTTCTCTTGATAGACGACTAAACTTGGCTCGACCCCTGGAGGTTGAATTAAATTGGTTGATGTCCTTATTCAATAAATTTTCTGGATTATAATTCTGTAATCTTTCATAATGTATCACTACAGCAAGAGAACCAGTTCTGTTTTTGCTATAAGCACATTGGTAGGAACATGTGAGGCAGAGTAACAAAAACACCATGTAATGAGTATTCAGAATGTGGGTTCCCGTGTCAGAGAACTGTTATATATAACACATGTTCAAATTATGTATCTTCTGTAAATCTGGTTTCTTCATTTGTAAAGTGGTTATTTAATTATTGATATGAAACTTAAATACTTTAGTACCATACACAATACCAAGTGCATAATCAGTGACATGTCATAGTTAATATCATTATTAAGAATAGCATCAAAAAACAAACAAAAAGGATATCATCTACAACTTTATTGAATTCTATATACATAGATCTCTCTATAAAGAATTTTTAGAGTTTATTATGAGGAAAAAAAAAGATTTCTTTCCTAGAAGGAATTGTTATGCTTTTCTTTTCCAGAAACAAAGCACAATGCTTATCTTTTTACTCTTATTGCCAAGCAGTTTTGTATCAAGTTGTAAGTCTAATTTTAGAAATTATATTTACCTTTACTCTTTGTATATTTGTGTTCTTGTTCTTTCCTTGGTCTTGTACTTTTTAGAAAATATATTACCAATACACAATTTTAATAGTGACAGGTTTCTCATTTTTTAAAATTTTATTTATTTGAGAGAGAGAGAGAAAGCACAATTAGGGGAAGGAGGAGGAATAGAGGGAGAGGGAGAAGCAGGCTCCACACTGAGAAGGAAGCCCTGATGTGGGACTCCATCCCACGATCCCAGGATCACAACCCAAGCTGAAGTCAGCCACCCAACCTGAGCCACCCAGGTGCCCCTCTAATTTTTTTTTTTTTTTTTAATAAGAGTAAAACAATATAGCTGGGGACATTTGGGTGGCACAGTCAGTTGGGCATCTGCCTTCAGCTCAGGTCATGATCTCAGGGTCCTGGAATTGAGTCCCAAATCGTGTTCCCTGCTCAATGGGAAGCCAGCTTCTATCTCTCCCTCTGCTACTCCCCATTTGTGCTCACTCTCTCTGTGTCAAATAAACAAATAAAATCTTTAAAAATAAATAAGTAAAATTAAAGTAGAAAAAAAAAAGTGATATAGTTGGATTCTGAACTTGATATCTGAGCATTGTTTTACAACTGGTGGACTAGTTTTTTTCTACCAGGGGTCTTTTATAGTAAGAAGGAACATATTCCAGTGAAAGAGAGAATTTAGCTTCACAATTCTGGCCAAATGAAATAGGTCACATTTAACATATATATTCAATTGGAAGATTTTAGAAGTATTAGATAATCAGATTCAATAATTTAATAATCATAATCAAAGATAGTCTATCACCTGAATGTAAGAAAACTTTGGTGTCAGAATTTCTGTCAAAACAATACATTACTAAATAGGAGGAGAAAAATTATATAAATTATATACCAATTGACTCAAAAATCTTTTGATCAGGTTCACCTATTTTTCACAAAAATCTTTATTAGCAAACTAGTGATAATATGAAATTCATTTTAGTTTGTAAATATTATTCACTTGAAAAATTCAACAGATGTTATTCTTAATGGAAAAAAGTTTATCTTTTTTAATCTTTATTTATTTATTTATTTATTTATTTATTTTTAGAGATTTATTTGAGAGAGAGAGAGAGAGCGTGCACACATGAGCAGGGAAGAGGGGCAAAGGGTGAGTGACAGAGGAAGAGGGAGAAGCAGACTCTCCACTGAACAGGGAACCCGATGTGGTCCTTGATCCCAGGACCCTTGGATCATGACTTAAACATAAGGAGACACTTAACCAATGGAGCCACCCCTATCTCTTTAAAACTTTAGTGAAAATAAAAGAATATAATCTGCATAGCAAAATATATAAATTTGTCAAGTCACCAACTTTCATACCTAAAACTAAAGTAACATTTTATGTGAACTAGAGTCAAATTTAAAAAATAATTTTTTTTCAAATTATGCAATTAAAAAAATCAACAACTGGTTGTGTCTTTAAGAAGGCATTTTAAAAAGTGCATTGAGCTGTCGATTCAAAATTGAGCATAAGAGCTCTCTTCATAGTATTTACAATTTTAGAGTTGCTGGTGAATATATTAGATTTAGTTTAACTATTAATATTTAGTAAAGAAGCTCTTTTGCTTAAAAAAAGAATATAAGTTGATCATGTTTGAAACTTTTAATGATATTTGGAAGAATGAATTAGTGTAAGGACTTAGATTTGCTTCAAATTAAAGTATGAATTCAATGAAGATACAGTTAAAATTTAAGTGTACTTTTGTTTTGAGGAACCTGACAAATTTTCTCTAAAATTAACCTGGAAGCTAAAGGTCCATGAGCAGATTCAATTTTGGCTACGGCAAAGTGGATTCAGTAAAGAACTAATACTTCCACTGAAAACAACTGTGAAAGCTGAAAAAAATATATTCAATAAACATCTGAAAGTATTGGAAGAGTATCAAATAGACATGACTTAAGGAGCTATGATTCCTGAAGGGACTGTATACAAGGTGAACTCCATAGTCACCTAAGCCGCCTTCTTTGGGGCATTGTCCACATCAGTGTTGGGGGTTAGAGTATAAGGATAGAGCAGCACAAGGACTGAGCAACAAGCTTTCAGGACTAAAGAGAAAACTGTGGGTATTTTGAGCTGCCAAGGGGAATGGATCCTGACTGATAAAATCTCAGAACTGCCAACAATGGCCCAAGTTTTCCTTTTAAGTCATGACTCTGTCCCTGAAATTAGACATACCCAGAGTTCGACTCAAAACTCCCATCAGGAAAAGCAGATGGAAGTAAAAAGCTGAGGAGATACAAGTCAGATGTTTGGTGTGGGAGGAGAAATTGCAGTTCATGTCCTACAGGTGGAGGCAGCCTTGGTAAATGTCTGAGTTTTTGACCCCAGAGACCCAAGCTTTAGAAAGAAGGGATACCACTTGGAGTAAGACTAACATCCTAGAATAAAGGCTTGGGAGTAAAGCAATATGGAAGTAGACCAGTCCATTCATTGGAAGTAAAAAAAATGAAACCTTGGGGGAGAGACACACTGCACCACATTAGAAACTGATAACTTTAAATGCCACATTCCGGGAGGTTATTTGGTTTGCATGATTCTAACAAATTTAACAGACTTCCGTTCAATCCATTATAGTAACATACGTGAACATTTTTAAAGTTGTTCTCTATCAACCTGCTGTAAACTCCATGAACATACTGAGCACTGTATCAAAAATAAGACAGACAGTACTATGACATGTTTTCAATAAAACCTTGTTATATAATTTTTGAAATTTATAGTACTCACATTGACATTTTTAGCTCTGGCTACTCCTTGAGACCTTGTCCCCTGCCCACTGCCTTTCTTTTCTAACTATACAAAGAATGCTTGTTTTAACTTGCAAACTCAAATCTTTACCCTCTCCTGCTTTGACTGATAAATTTCTTGGCTTGTGTTATGTTATGAGCTAAAGTTAAACAAGACCAGTGTATGCCAGATTATGATAGTACAATCTTAGCAGGTATGATTAAACATTACTTCTATAACTGAGTTAAATTCATTAACATACTTAAAGAGCTTGGAGCAGTGTCTGGTGCATGTTAACTATTTTACTGAAATTAATTTAGCCAAAAGGACTCCAGATATTTTCAAATGAAAAGTAAAGGACATGTGCTACTCACTGCTAATGATTAATATTTTTAATCAAATGAACCATGACACAAGCAAACACAGTATTTAATGACTTTAAAACTACAGTGGTGGCATATATAAAATAGGAATTTTTTTTCTTTGTGGAAAGCATTTTTAAAAAGCATTTAAAAATTATTAAGTACCAGAAGATAAGCTTATAAACCCACATCTGTAATTCCTCACTATTATAGCACATGTATTCCTTGAATCTCCATTTGAGACATCTAGCTGGCTGAATTGCTTCTCATTAATTATAGATTAGAAGTTAATTATTTCCCAGAAAGAAAGGCATATGTTATATGTACAATGTATGTCAATGAAAATGTATAATAATATATAGAGAACCTGGATAGAAAAGGAAAAATGAAGTTTGCTGTCCTCAACATGAACCTTGGCAATTCATTATAGTTAAGTAAATATTCACTATCGGTGGCTAAGTGTGTATATAATACGTGAAAGCAGTTCTATTATTCTCTTTTTCTAAAAACAGGAAAATAGTAAAAACATAGTTATAAATTCTCTATTCTACATGATGATACGTTTTATTATAATAAGCAAGTTTATTGGAATAAAACAATTTTAGATAAAATATGAGTGATATGTTATCTAAGAACTTAAAATTGTTTTCCATTTAACTTTCTTCTTATGGGAAATTAACTTGCATATTTCTTGAAAAGTTTAAAGAGTACCAAGAAAAAGTTTCAATATATAAGATACAAACACACATCTGAACATTTTCTTCATTGTGTAATAAATGGACTTTACAAAGCTATAAACTATTCTGAGTTTATGGGCTTTGGGAAATAATGACCTCCATTAGAGTTTGTAATGCATTCTGGGTGATACCATAAAAAATGTGTCAGCAGAGTAATTTCTCCCTCAAAATGATTACCTTCAGTGAGAAATAAATTGCTTGCATATATTCATAAAAGAATATCTGTGGACTATTTCTAACTCATATGCATATATTTTCATTTTGAAATTTTATAGAAAATGGATAGGTCACTATAAATACCCAGGTTTCAGTTATTATATGAAAGAATATCTTTTTAGAAAGATGCGCTGGTGTGGAAATATAAAAGTACTTATCAGTTACTTATCAGTCTTAAGTCTATCAATTTATCTGCAGCCACTCCTTAAATGTTTATAAATTAAATTATTTGAACACACATGTTAGGTGGTCTTTCTTTCTTTTCTTTTTTAAAGATTTTGTTTATTTATTTGACAGACAGAGATCACAAGTAGGCAGAGAGGCAAGCAGATAAAGAGGAGGAAGGCTCCCCACCGAGCAGAGAGCCTGATGTGGGGCTAGATCCCAGGACCCTGGAGTCATGACCTGAGCTGAAGTCAGAGGCTATAACACACTGAGCCACCCAGGAGCCCCTAGGTGGTCTTTCTACTGATCTCTTGTTCTTATATAACAGGTATTATACTTTTATATATTACTATTTCTTCTCATTTAAGATAAATGGACTTTTATACTGTAATGGAAGATATAGGGACTCCTGGGTGGCTCAGTTTGTTAAGCGGCTGCCTTCGGCTCAGGTCATGATCCCACTGTCCTGGGATCTAGTCCCATATCGGGCTCCTTGCTCGGCAGGGAGCCTGCTTCTCTCTCTCTCTCCCTGCCTGCCACTCTGTCTGCCTGTGCTCGCTCTCCCTCTCTCTCTCTCTGACAAATAAATAAATAAAATCTTAAAAAATATATATAAATATATTTCCTATCAATAATAATAATAATAATAATAAATAGTGGAAGGATTATTGTCTCTTCTTAAACAGTCTTTTAATTGTCCATGAGTATAAATGATACTATTAAATGGTATTTCAAGGAGAATATATTATGTATATTCAGATCATAATGGTTTGTAAAATTGAGCTATCTTCTAATATTAAAATTTCTATTGATTTCAGCACAACCACCACTATTGCAAAAAGTACAAACTGAAAATACACCTGTTGAATAATTTACTAGGGAATATGTAATAGTAAACAAGATAAAAATACCAAAGATGAATCCCTAATTAAGTTCTGAAACTTAAATATTATTCAGTCATCCTTTACATTAGGAACACTCAGCTTCTGAGCTTCCAAACATTACATCCCAGGGCTATCTGTCCTGTATTATCTATTACATTTATAGTATATGTAAATCAATGATACATACTTTAAGTAAATATATGTAGATATATAATACAGAATATTTATTATATATGCATATATTGATATATACATATAGATCTATGATACTAGAGGTGTATTATATATACATGGTATGTGTTTATACATAAAATATATAACAAAAGAAATATTATGTCTATATAATGTATATCTAATTTTATCTTCTACCATTTAAGATCTTTATAGACAGGGTCTTGTCTGTACCTCTTTCAGCTGCTAACACAGCAATTTTCACAAAGAGAAGTTTTAGCAGATGTTTTCTATCAATGATTAAATCAATATTTCATCTTAAATTTCTATTACTTAAAGGTCAAATAGTAATAATTAGAACTAATATTTGTGGGAAGGTTTCTGTGTGGCAGCTGTTGTTCAGTGTGTACAAACCCCTGAGGAACCATAGAATACAAATAAATGTTTGTGGGGCGACTGGGTGGCTCAGTGGGTTACGCCTCTGCCTTTGGCTCAGGTCATGATCTCAGGATCCTGGGATCGAGACCCACATCAGGCTCTCGGCTCAGCAGGGAGCCTGCCTCCCCTCCCCACCACCTACCTTTGCCTACTTGTGATCACTCTCTCCCTCTCTCTCTCTCTCTGTGTCAAATAAATAAATAAGTAAATACTCTTTAAAAAAAAAAGTTCATAAAGAGTTTATGTGAATTATCAACTTTAGAGGATGGCCTAATCTTATTTAAACTAATTTAATTTTTATTTTCACTTAGATAATCCAGATAGAAATTTTTAGTAAAATATTCAAAAAAATAAGACATGAATTGTAAAATATGAAACCATTATTAGGGAAAAGGATGAGAAGTGGAATATAATTAAGTCCACTTCTATCCAAAGATTACTTTGGGAATAAAGTCAACAAAGTTTAAGCAAGCAGAAATAAAGTTGTTTCCAATATTTGTGGTATTGACAACTGACTAACTAGGTACTCCCTTACATTTATACTATGAAGTCAATTCAGCATCATCATAAGTACAACATTTTGTTAAATCCATATGTCCTGCTTCCATTTTCATTCCATTCTTCAAACTATGTAACTTTCAAAAGAGTGTCTCTGGCATCTTGTGTTGTAGAAACAGCTGCTTTCTTGAAAATAGGTTACTTTTATTTATTTTGCTTTTGAAAACAAGGAAGTCCACAAATTAATTTATTTAGATTTTTTCAGAATAATTTATATCACTGACATCATGTAATCTGATTTTAATTTTGTTTTATTTTCATTTCATTTTCATTTTGTTTCATGTTTCATTTTCATGGTACATATAATCTACCCATGACTTTTCTAAGTGTCAGTTTCATGTAGAGGATTTCATAAGAATATCCTTCTCTTAATTTTGTGACATAAATTATCTGAATTTAAATCCAATGAAAATCAATACCTCATTAGATTCTAAGAGGCAAACTGATGTCTCTTTTAAATGCTTTCTTTTGGAACAGATGGGAGAACCAAAGCAGAAGCTGAGGAAGCACTTTAAAAAAGCAAACACACAAGAACATGGTGCTGATTTTATAGTGAAAAGAGAAACTCCTCTTCTTGCACTTGTGATGTTCTCAATACAAAGATTACTTCTCCTTTAACAGTAAAAATTGATGCGAATAAAGGGAACATATACCTCCCATGCCATCCTTGCGAATGACAGTGAGTTGCTTTTAAGAGGGACATGCCCCAGTAACATATATATTTATTTTAAAGTCGTGGCTTTTATTTCAAATGTGATTATTTCCCTCTGTGGCTGTAAATTAAGGACAACTACTATTAAATTTAATTATTTTCTGTAGCATCATGCAGCTGGGGAAGATTTTCCTCTCAAAAAGGATGATTACAAAGAGAAAACTCTTCTAAACAAAGATCATGCTCTCTTGTTTATGTTCATTCTTATGTGCAATATAAACAGAAACTTGGTCAAAGAAAATCAAGGCCTAATTATATACAGTACAATGACAAAACTGCTACTAGAAAATCTGAGTATTTTCTTTATGGAGATATATTTTGTGTAATGAGCTACAATGATTATTTATCATTCCCCATCTACTGATTTGGAAAACAGATGATAGGATCTGTCACAGTAATAACTACCATCTAACAAATGATCATGGCTTTCAGCACATCATTTTTTCAGCATTTATGTTACAGAAGCCTGGTAGAGATTAATCAAAATGACCACAAACAATATTCATAATACTCTTGAAGCAATGAAGAGTTCTTTATACCTATATTATAAAATTGAGAAAACATATATATGATGCTTTGGAATCTATAGTATACAGTGATACAGTTATACAAAGATACAAACCAAATTAACTGTGATTTTGCAAATGGCTGCAAGCAACATTGTTGATTTTGTTTATAAAATTATGTTTAATTGAACTTAATTTTATTGGGAGTGACAAAAGTTTGAGAAGTGACTATCTTCATGAATTCTATTCAAAACACCTAAATTTTTTCTGCCCTATCCCATATCAAATAAGGTTTCTTTCATGTCAAGTTAAGTAACCAATTTTTTTTTTAAAGATTTCATTTATTTATTTGTTAGAGAGAGAGAGAGCACGAGCACAGGCAGACAGAGCAGCAGGCAGAGGCAGAGGGAGAAGCAGGCTCCCTGCTGAGCAAGGAGCCCGATGTGGGACTCGATCCCAAGACCCTGGGATCATGACCTGAGCTGAAGGCAGCTGCTTAACCCACTGAGTCACCCAGGCATCCCCCAATGCTTTTTTTTTTTTTTTTTTTTTTTTTTTTTTTTTTTTAAAACAATGCATGGAAACCCAAGGATAGAAGTTTCAGTGAAACCAGTATTGGGAAGACAGTGAACTAGTGTTCCAAAGGCTATGTCCAAAGCGCTGAAAATACTTCTAAGTTTATATAAGGAAAATGTGAGACAAAAGTTGATGGGTAACGTGCAGCTGGGCAGTAAAGGTCAGGTTGCTCATTGTCTTGGGGTCCATCATGCAGGGTCTTGCTGGAATCAGGGTCGTTGTTATGGCTTGGGGTGGGGCATAGTTTCAGTTCCCATCACTGGATGCTTTGCCTTCCAGGTCTTTTGCCCAACCTAAAAGATAAGCTAAAAAGGATAACTTAACCATAAAGTATAGACTAAGGTCGAAATGGAGGTAATTCAAGTCCTCTTTCATAAAGATGCAAAGCAGAGGAATAAGACTATGGGATTTTTGCCTTTTTCTTGGTGGTATATTATGTAATTTTTTTTTTTAATATTTTATTTGTTTATTTGACAGAGATTGAGCACAAGCAGGGGAGCAGCAGGCAGAAGGAGAGGGAGAAACGTAGCTGAGCAGAGAGCTCTGCATGGGACTTGGGACTCAATTCCAGGACTCTGGGATCATGACCTGAGCTGAAAGCAGATGCTTAAACTACCAAGCCACTGAGGCACCCAGATATATTGTATAAATTTTTATTTGCATGTTTAAAAGCAAGATACTTATTAGAAAGAGAGACAAAACATAGTTCTAGGCACTAAAGATCTATAGGAGGTGCAGAATTAGTGTTTATAGTAATATTCTAGAGAAGAATCTTCCACCGAGTTTATGAGGGAGAGGAAAAAAAAGTCTTCTTATTCAAATTCAGTTGAGTCCACAAATAATAAAATAAGTAAGGTGGAAGGGATAATGCTAAACCTAGCAAACAGCAACAACAAAAAATAAACCTTGAATCTCTGCTCTTCAAAATAGCATCCTGGGGCACCTGGGTGGGTCAGTCAGCTAAGCATCTAACTTGGATTCGGGTCATGATCTCAGGGTCCTGGGATAAAGCCTTGGGTAGGGCTCCTTACTCAGTGGGGAGCCTGCTTGTCCCTCTCTGTCTGCCTCCCTCCCCCCAACTCAGGCTCTCTCTCCCTCTCTCAAATAAATAAAATTTTAAAACAAACCAAAACAAAAAACAAGAAAGCTTCCTGGGCTAAAGGAGGAATGTTAAGTCTTGTTAAGCAACTTTATACTCAAAAAGAAACTATTCAAACTCACCCCCTACTTCTTTTAATACTGTGTGTATCATGTACTCTCTTTTAATTCTAGTCTGGCAGCACATATCTTTGTTTCAAGCATTAGTTCTTTCATAGAATTAACATTCCATTTAGTGATCCTTTAATTTTTACTTAAAGCATCCCAGATGTAAGAAGTTAATTGCCTTGGAAATACTGCATTCAATATCAAGTAAACTTTTGTCAAGGACAGCTCCTTAAAAGGAAGAAAGCAGCAAGTCTTAAAATAGTATCAGTTAACTCTGGCTTTTCCTAACTGTTGACAAAGTAAAAGAATGTTGATTAATCTTTTGTTGATGTCAACAATTCAATTAAGATTAAATTACATAAACAAAATTATTTTAAGTGTTTTAGATACTTTCAATCAATTTTGTTGGCTGATAAAAGTATCCTTTCTAGTCTTAACACTACATATATCCCTGTCTGTAAAAAGGGTGAACTTAAATTATCATAATTTATTTTCTGTAACCAGCTGTAGATTTATGCAAGCATACTTTTCCTTGTCTAAAATATATTGAGGAGGCATTAGCTGGGTTTCACTGGTCTTCTGTAGTTTTAACATCCTGGAATCTGTTAGTTTCTTATTTTTTCCAAATGTTAATTGAAATAGTGATTTTATTATCTCTTTTTAAGGATTTTATTTATGTATTTGAGAGAAAGAGAACGTGTCAGGGGAGGGATAGGAGAAACAGACTCGCCACTGAGCAGGGTGCCCAATGCGGGGATGTGGGGCTTGATCCCAGGACCCTAGCATCACGGCCTGAGCCTATAGGCATATGTTAAATCAACTGAGCCACAGGTGCCCCTAAAAGAACGATTTTATAAGATATTTCTATTTTCAACACTTATCTGCCTTCATCAGAAAAGACAATTTCTTTAGTCAATATTGAAATTATTCATTCCTCAAGAGGGAATAGATAATTCCAGAGAAAGTTCTATCAAGTTCTATAATTAAGTTCTGTATCTTCTTCATCTTTCTTTCTTTTTTCTTTCTTTCTTTCTTATTTATTTATTTATTTTGCTATCGGTAATTTACCAAAAGATCCAAGGATAGGTACTTTCTTAGTCTACTTCTCCCTTGTTGACTTTCAGATATTAACTAAAAGAAACATCCTTTACACAAGCACAATCTTGGTTTTTTGGATTGACAAATAATTTCTTCTTGATTAGTATATTTTATGCAAACCAGTTACTTGTAGAGATAAATGGCTAATCTAATTTTCTGCTGTATTGGCAATCATAGTGTGTGAAATATGAGAGGCCACTCTTTTTGTTTGTTTCTTTTTTATTTTATTTTATTATTATTTTTTATTAACATGTAATGTATTATTTGATTCAGGGGTACAGATTTGTGATTCATTAGTCTTATACAAGACCCAGCACTCACAACACAAGACCAAGACCTTCCCCAATGTACATCACCCAGTCACTCCTCCATCCCCTCCAGTGCCCCTCAGTTTGTTTTCTAAGATTAAGAGACTCTTATGGTTTGTCTCCCTCTGTGTTTTCATTTTGTTTAATTTTTTCATCTCTTCCCCTATGATCCTCTGCCTTGTTTGTTAAATCCCATTTATCAGTGAGATCATATGATACTTGCCTTTTTCTGACTGACTTATTTTGCTTAGTATAATACCCTCTTGTTCCATCCATGTCATTGCAAATGGTGAGTTTTCATTTTTTGATAGCTGTGTAATATTATATATACACACATATATACGACCCATCTTCTTTATCCATTCATCTGTTGATGGACATCTGGGCTCTTTCCATAGTTTAGCTATTGTGGACATTGCTGCTATAAATATTCTGCATGTGGCTGCCCAATTTTCCCAATACCATTTGTGGAAAAGACTATTTTTTTTTTTTTTTCCATTGGAGGTTCTTTCCTACTTTGTCAAAGATTAGTTGACCATTGAGTTGAGGGTCCATTTCTGGGTTCTCTATTCTCTTCCATTGATCTGTGTGTCTACTTTTGTACCAATACCACACTGTCTTGATTATTATAGCTTTGCAATAGAGTTTGAAGTCCAGAATTGTGATGCCACCAGTTTTGGTTTTCTTTTTCAACATTCTTTTGGCTATTCAGGGTCTTTTTTGGTTCCATACAAATTTTAGGATTATTTGTTTTCGCAATATTTGTTCTTCCAATCCACGAGCATTGAACATTTTTCCATTTCTTTGTGTCTTCCTCAATTTCTTTCATGAGTACTTTATAGTTTTCTTAGTACCTATGCTTTGCCTCTTTGGTTAGGTTTATTCCTGGTATCTTATGGTTTTGGGGGCAAGAGAGACTACTCTTTCAAATATACTTTTTTGTACTTTTAAAACAGAGTAAAAATAAGGGAAGAGATAATTTGCTTTCTTGTATGGTAGAAATAACTTTTGAGCAAAGCCAGTGTTTAATGTTTATGGCTAAAATCTTGACTCCCCTCCACAACACTGATATAACAATGAACTCTGCCTTCACAAGTCATGAATTGATAATTTTTTATTCTAAAAGTATTCATGCCATAATGATAAACTGTCTAGGGTGATGGTGGAAAAAGTGAGAGATTGTGCTTTCCTTTATAATCTCTAGGTATTAACCTTAACAAAAAAAGAAGAAGAAGAAGAAGAAGAAGAAGAAGAAGAAGAAGAAGAAACTCTTTTCAAAAGATGTCTGGATTTCTCCTTTGTTGTTGTGTTTGGGAATAGCTTTGCTCACTACATCACATAACACTTTCATTAATAATAACTCTGAGGAAAATTATTTACTCTTTATTAGCAATGTCTATCATAAATGGCCATGTTTGCTGCTTCATGTTGAATGGTGAAAACTTAAAACTAAATATACTGTACAACTTTCAGAATACAGCTTGCCCATGTTGAAGTGTGGTCAGCAGCAAGTAATCAAAAACTAGATTAAATGTGGCTTACAAAAACAGAAGTGCATTTTTCTCCTGTAATAAGATGTCTGTGGCACATAATTGTTGGTATTTTGTGGCATCTTTATGATTTTAAGGTGTACGGTTGAGATTATTGCTGTTTTCATGGCCACAAAATGACTGCAAGAGCTCCAAACACTACTTTCTCATTTCATATTCAAAGGCATAAAGCAAGGGTGAGGGTCTTTTTCAGGGAATAGCATAAAATTGTTTCACAATTACCAGAAAGTAAAAATTCTTTCTTAGTAATCATTCAAAATATTTCTGCTTCATTTCATTGACCAGAATTATATCATTGGCAACATTTAGTGGAAAGACAAGAGATATAGAGAACAGAAAGGAGTTAAAAATGGCTTTGGGAAGCAAAGGAATATTTCTCTCCCATGAAAATCTTCATAAACATGATGTCTATGGTGTCCTTATTCCTAAATCTATTTATCTTTTGTACTTTTATTTTCTGAACTTAATTTTCTTGTTTTATATGAATTTTTATCTTGCTTCATTTCACGTACTTTTATGAACCCTCTTCAATCTTAGTAATGAGATAAGTATCTATACATAAATACACAAGGAGCATACAAGGCAGATTTTCTCCAGATGCTTCTCTATAACATATTCTATAGAAGCTTATTTGGCAATCTTTATTGATTTGATTTCCACAGACACTGACAAAAATCTTTATGTAATGCCACAGTAATCTTATAATAACAAATGGGATGGATTTTTTATAGTTTGTGAAAAGCAAAGAACATTCTTTAAAAGGTTAGCAAGGTTTTCAAATATTATTCATAAAATGGTCTCATGACAAGAATATTTTCATTTTGTTTACTTTCATCCTTGCTCATTGATCTCTGCAGAATTGCCACATGAGATTACTGATCCAGGAAAATCAGCTCCTGTGCATTACTAGGTCATAATTCAGCACAGTAACCCAGGGCCACACCAGTTCTCCTCTTTGTCCTTCCAAATGGATGGTTTGTTTTGTTGTTTATTTCAGTGTATGACTGTGTGAGTTTGAGTAAGAGAGGGAGGTGATTGAAGCAGAAGGAGACAAAGAGAGGATAAAACCAAAGTTTTATTTTTGTTTTTTTGTGTGTGTGATTTTTGTTGTTGCTGTTGCTTCTAGATTTGTATTTATTCTTTTGGAGGGAGAGACAGAGAGAGCATGAGCAGGAGGAGAAGTAGAGGCAGAGAGAGAAGCAGACTCCCCACTGAGTAGGGAACCCCATATGGGGTTCAATTCCAGGACCCTGAGATCACAGCCCAAGCCAAAGTTAGAAGCTTAACCATCCGAGCCATCAAGGGGCCCCTAAAACTGAAGTTTTTAAAAAGATATCTGGTATTTTGTGATTTGACTATACAAATAAGAAGAGTATTTAAAAGAATGCCAAATTCCAATGAGAGGAAAAAACCTGCACACAGAGCCATTAACAATCTGGAAAAAAAAAATTTAATTTAAACATTAATAGGAAGTATTGATTATAATATATTATAATGGGGGATAGTTGGAAGAAAGGCAGACAGAGGCAAGGGGCCCTGTCCTAAGAGGAAAATACCTTTAAATGGAAAAAGACCTTATCCTATTATTCTACAGGACCCTGGAAGGAGCCGTCCCCCCTTTCCCATGTAAACAACTACCTGATAAGTAGATGATGAGCATGAAGACAAAAACCTGATTGGATGACAAGAGCAGGCGGGGTTAATCAGATTAAAACAGTCTGCCATTATTCTCATAAAAACTCCCATGGCAACCCTCTCAGGTCCCCTCCCTCTTCAGGAGCTTTGTACTATCATCACCCAATAAACTTTGCTTTGCTGCCCACCATTCTTTTGGTCTATCTCTTCATTCTTCTAAGTGGTGTGACCAAGAACGACAGATACTAAAGGAAAAGAAATCCTGAAACCGTTATATAGAAAAATACAGATATAAGTAAACTGAGCTAGTTAAGAGAAAATGCCATGAAAAACTGTTACCAGTACAAGTCTCGAAGATTTGTTTTGTTTAACTATGACACTAATTTTATTTTATTTCATTTTTTTTTAAAGATTTTATTTGAGAGAGAGAGAGCAGGAGGGGGGATCAAATGGAAAAGTAGGCTACCCACCAAGTAGGGAGCCCAATGTGGAGCTCGATCCCAGGACCCAAAGATTGTGACCTGAGCCTCAGGTAAATCCTTAACTGACTGAGCTACCCAGATGTCTCTGTGATGCTAATTTTAAATTCGATTATGACATTGGTGTTAATGCTACAGAAATTATAAAGTTTTGAGAAAATTTAGATTCACTTAACTTTAGTTGTAAGTGTTGTTTTAAAGTTTCTTTCACATGTTCTTAGATTTAAAAATAATAATATATTTATTAAAATGCAATCAAGATTGTATTTAAACGATAATATATTTATTAAAATACAATTGAGATTACATTTATTTACTTTTTTGAGATTACATTTAAATGATGATGACCACTATGTAAAATTATTTATTCATATAGACAAGGATTGGTAAGAAATATTTTTTAAAATTCAATGTTGATATGTCAGGGTGACATGAATACATTTTTATTTTTTATTTCTACTCAAAAATTATTATGTTGCCACTAAAATCATTTTATTAAAGTAGATAACATGTTGATAGCTTTTTTACACTGTATAATACTATTACTCAATTGATCTAGCACCCTACAACTAAAATCTAATACTATTTGAAAGTATCTATTTTTATACAAAGTACAGAGATATTTCTTTCTGGTAATTCACAGATAAATGTCTCTATTCATGTAGAGAATCCATTTGTTCAATTAAACAGAGGGTAAGATGGGTTTTGGGTATACCAATAGAGATATTTTCCATATGTGATTCTTGTGGGTATTTTGAAAAGCCACTGTCTATCTTTGGACAAGAAAAGCGAATACACTTGTTATTGCTAAGTGATGGCAAAGAGTCATCCTTCAAAAGATGAGTTTTGGAAATATTCCCAAATCATCCATATCCAAAGAATGAGGGAGATGATTAGACTGTTAAAACTTTTGTACATGAAGTTGAATGGACCGCCTTCTGAAATTGACTAGACTTTCTGACTTTGAAAAAGTTTGGACAAAATCTCCTTCAAGTAACTTAAGAGTTTTGGTAGACATTCTTGATTTTATTGGGAGTTTTGCTACAAGCCTGTCCTCTCTAATTCATTTTGGAAGTAAGGTGGTGAGTGTGTAGCTTCGAAGTGACATGGAATAGAATCTTAAAAGAAATGAACTCCCCCCACCTTGGTAAGTGGCGGTAATGTTTTGAAAAATCTGCATAACATACTAGTGTGAGAATTTCGAAGGCAGGCTCTTGGATCCTGGGATTCTGATTGAGATACCAAAATGCCTTTGGATTTTGTCAACAGTGAATGGGTGAGTCTTATCTCCTTGGGATCACTGGAGGCACACATTCTTGGACCACATGACCTGGTTATATTTATATCTTTTCTCACTTCAGTCTTATTAATTAATTCAGGTCTTGCCTATATTAGCCAAACAAACTTTTTCTTAAACCTGTTTCACACATAAAAATGTCTTACATTTTTTAAAAAGATTTTTTATGTATTTATTTAACAGACAGATATCACAAGTAGGCAGAGAGAGAGGGGAAGCAGGCTCCCTGCTGAACAGAGAGCCCGATGCGGGGCTCAATCCCAGGACCCTGGGATCATGACCTGAGCCCAAGGCAGAGGCTTTAACCCACTGAGTCACCCAATATCTTACATTTCTTAACTGCTCATGCCAACTTGTTTTAGTCTCAAAAAAAGAAAAAAATAGAAGAATAACTTCCTTTAGTTCCCATTTCCTATGCATTCTTTCCAGCAATACACCAATAAAATGGCACTGACTGAAATTAGTGAAGAAGTTATAGATATTGAGGGTCTTTGGTTTCTTCCCTACATTGTTTTGTAATGTTAATCACCTCTTCTTTCTTTATCACTTGAGTGATTTTCTGCCTATTATTTATCTCTATTGTCTTTCAAGTTCACCAACACTTCTTTTTCTTTTCAGCATCTCATTGAATATTTATTAAGTCCCTTCTCCATTCTAGACTCAGGGATTCTCTGTTCTCAGACATTCTGAGCTGTTTTTCTTTTTAAAATACCCTATTTCCTTCACTCCTTTAAAAAGCATCTCTATGAGAATAATTTCTGCAGTCATATGGACAGTCTCAATTGGTTTAATGTGCTTCTTCCTTGGGCAGTTTATTCTGTAATCTCATCTGTCCATAACTGAACCTCTAACCACTGCCTATGCTCCTTATCATTTGGTATAGTGCAGTCCCAGGGATAAATATTCTGAAATATGCACCCAGGCAGACCTGGACACACCCCTAGCCTTGCTACAGAAGAGCCATGGAATATTGGACAAGATTGTTACCTGTGAAATTTTGGATAAGTTTCTTACCTTTTCTAAGACTTACTTTTCCCAGTAGTCTGACAGGCATAATAGTGGCACTACTTCAAGTTAGTCTTAAAGACTGAAAGAAGGAGAGTTCGGAGAGGTAGGAAATGAATCAAGAAGTACAGTGGAATAAAAGCAAAATTAGTAGAATGCCTCAAGATACAGGTGCATGGTTCACAAAGACAAAGGTGAGATGAAGGCTTCGGAAAAACAATTACATCTGACAAAGGATTTGGCAACCTTTGCAAGTTAGTTTTTATTTTATCTGTATTTGGTAGAATTATGTTTGCATTTTCTTGAAATCTTTATTTTGGTTCATAGCCCAGCTGCATATCTTATTCATTTCTTTTAATACGCTAATTTGAGCTCTAAAACAGAAGAAGAAATTAGATTCCCTCCTGTATCTTCTTCCTTATATATATACAAAGCCATTACTTCATGTGGGAAGTATGGTAATACTTTAGATTCATAGATATATTTGTGCCATAGATGTTTTGTAAAACTGCTTTTTGTGTTTGCATATGTTAATCTAACTTGTCCTTATTTCTTATCCCTATAAAACTGACAACTTTTTTGACCAACAAGTTTAGAAAATGCGAATGAATCAATTTATTGAATCAAATGTGCCTTTCTGATGCAACAGCAGAAGGCTAGCTGAAGACAAAGCATAGGCTGACAACCTCTAACCTCCCAGAAGGCTAGCTGAAGACAAAGCATAGGCTGACAACCTCTAACCTCCTCCCACCCCCACTCCTGGGTGGGACATGTGTGACTTTCTCCCAAGTATCTCCCAACTATCTTCATGTTAGTACCTTGCTAGAGGGGAAAACAACCTTAACTTGACAATGGCCAAGACCTCCAGTGTCTTAGAGGTTGGTCCTCTAGCATATGAAAATCCTTTTGAAACCTCCCTTTTCCTTACCTCCCCGAACCCCATAGTATATAATCAAGCCATTCTTCACAACCCCTGTGCAGCAGCTCTTTTTGCCCATGGGTCCTGTCCCCATGCTTTAATGGTTTAATAAACCATCATTCTGCACCAAACATGCCTCACGAATTCTTTCTTGGTCATTGGCTCTGGGCCTCACCCCACTTAACCTCATTTATATTCCAAAACCACATCAATACCAGCCAGCATTTTCTTGGGAAATGTTTTTAGACTATAACTGAAAACAAAACAAAACAAGAAGCTGTATTCATTCCGTGGAGAAATGATTTATAAAGTTTAAAAATTCTCCCAGTTATGTAAAGTGCTGATAGAAATCATCCTGTATTCCAACTTTTTTCTCTTTAAATTGTTGATATTTATAGAAAAGATAAATGGGAGGCACCGGGTGGCTCAGTCGTTTCACGTCAGCCTTCAGCTCAGGTCATGATCCCAGGGTGCTGGGATGGAGCTCATATCCGGCTCCCTGCTCAGTGGGAAGCCTGCTTCTTCCTCTCGCACTCCCCCTGCTTGTATTCCCTCTCTCATTGTCTCTCTCTGTCAAATAAACAAAATCTTCAAAAAGAAAAAAAGATAAATTGACATATTATATATTTGAAGCAGGAGAGTTAGGTTCTTGTCTCACGGAGTCCAAGAACGAATCTCCTGGACCCAGGTGAGTAAAGTGATAGAAGTTTATCAAGCAAGGATACAGAGAAAATGCTCTTAGGAGTGAGAGGGGTCCTGACAGGGTTGCCATGTGGGGGAGGGGGGTGCAGTATTTAGGGTTGGTCTTTTATAGACCAACTTAAATCCTTTTAACATCTCTACTGATATCACCATTGAGCGAGGACTAGTGATAATACTCTCAATGGCTTACTTCTTCTTTAAGGTCTAGTTTTCCCTTGTTGGTCACAGATAATTATCTTAAAAAGACACCCACCCCACAGGCTTAGGGCAGTGTGTTCCTTTATCTCTGGTTTCCCCACACCTCCACATTTTTGGGATTTCTGGGAGTCTGATCACATAGCTCTCTATCTCTCCCTACGTAGTCCCACCTGTACCTTACTCATATTGTATATTAAAATATAAATACAATACTGAATATTACATATTAGAATATAAGTAAAATATGATACTGGATATCTATATTTACTCATCAAAATTTTAAATTAGTTTTCATGGATAGACTAACTTTTTGAAAGCTTAGGATTTGGTGGGCTGACATTTTTTGGTATAGTTAGAAGTAGTATTTTCTGGGATGCCTGGGTTGCGCAGTGGTTAAGCCTCTGCCTTCAGCTTGGGCCATGATCTCAGGGTCCTGGGATGGAGCCCCGCATCAGGGTCTCTGCTCAACGGGGAGCCTGCTTCCCCCTCTCTCTCTCTGACTCTCTGCCTACTTGTGACCTCTGTCTGTCAAAGAAATAAATAAAATCTTAAAAAAAAAAAGTAGTATTTTCCTGCTTGATTATCTACTCACACAATATCTTTAATATTCATCCTAAGTATCTGACATTTTAAAAAGGATGCTCTTTAGTGATTTGTTTACATTATTTGATTTATTCCAAAGCTATAAACACACATTATTACTGTTATGCAAACTTTACTTTTTTCACTCTAGTTTTAGAGTGAAATTTCAAGGATAAAAATATCTCATAGACAAAGAATGATTAAATAGTCGGTCAACTATGGTAATTTATTCTCAATTTTTAAAAAAGCTATTAAAAATTTTAATGTTTTTCTCTTTCTCTCACTTTGCCCAATGTATTTATTTATTTTTTATTTTCTCTGACTTCTGTAAAATTGCTTGTGATCAGGGAGGCATATTGAGGTAGATGTCGTCTAAGGTCCTTTATGGTTGGACGTTTTATTGTTCTATACCTAACTTCTTGCATCAAATAGATCACTTGCTTTTATTTAATCCAGTTTTTTCTTCTGTAATGTAGAACATTTTTTTGACACAGACTTATCAGATCACTGGTGCTTTTATCTTTTCACTATAACAGACATAAATACATAAAAACAAAATGATTTTTAGAGACCAAGTGTTCTGTTTTTGTTTTTTTGTTTTGTTTTGTTTTTTTGTTTTGTTTTTTTTAAAACTTCTGAATTATTTAAAGAATATTTATGTGATACCCAACAGGAACTACAGTTGAAGGAATTTACAGCAGAATGATTGCACCACTGGAAATAGAATGGAAGGGCTCAAAGTCAAGCTGGGATGTTCCCCCCTATTTTATGGGGCCCTGGGAAGGTTCCAAAGAGGAAAATATGAAAATCACAAATAAAATTAAACATTCATTTTATTTTAAGCAATCTGTGTGTTCATTTTTGTCACACAAAAACCCTTTTTAGAAAGGAGAATGGACTTGTCTCAGATGATGCTAAGTCCATTGACTGATTTCAAAGGAGGATGTAACAAAGAAGCATTGCATCTAGAAACAGTTAAGTAAATAGCAGGAATATAAAAGTTATTGTTATTAGCACTTTGCTTTCCATTGATGATTTTTCAGATCATTTGCCTATGCTATTATTCAACTTTCCCTTTTGAAATTTGTTCAGGCCACTTACACAACAATCTCATTTTCTTCCCCAAAATCAAGACACTGCCTCACCTGTTACACAATCTCAACTTATGTAAAATTTTCTTTTAATTTTAACATGACTATTGATATATTACTGAAACATATATTAAACACTCTCTTACACATTATGATGCATAATATTGATATGAGTAACTGCAAATATACAAGAACTAGAACTATGACTGCAACACAAGAACTTAGAACACTGACCCTATCTCCCAAATGTGGAGAGATGATTTGTCACCTATTAACCTAACTTGTTCATTGAGCTTTATATTTCAATCTGTAATGATTTTGACTTCTAAAGTTTGGTTTGATATTTTTCTTATTTTTACAAATTTAATGGTCATTCTTCATAGTCTCTAATTATCCATTCAACTCTGTGATGTCCTCTTTTACTTCTTTAAGCATGGTCACATTTAGTGTTATCTGCATTTAGCAATTCATATCAACATCTTCTAGGGCTGGGGATTAGAAATCTGTTTTTTATTTTATTTATTTTATTTTTTATTTTACCCATTGGTTAGTGTGCCTGCTTATTGCTTGCTGCTAATCTATATCTTACCACCATGATTTTTGGGGGATACTTTCTTCCAGAAAAGTCTTTGGTCTGCTTCCTGCAAGCAGCTAGGATTTGCCAAAGACCCAGAACAACTTTGTTCCCTTTCCCCAACAGAGGGAACCAAATCAATTGGGAGTCCCAAATTCAATCTCTTACCTAAGACTTGTTGGGCTATTATGAGCATATGCCTTAGGAGAAATTCTTTTCCTGTCTATACACAGTTTTATGCCTGTGTGTATCTATCTCCAGATACAGGCATTTGGGGGGCAAAGGTACAGAGGTAAAGTAACATGGTTTATTTTTGTTTTGTTTTGTTTTAGAACTCCTCTACTTTCTGCAAGTCCAGCTCTTTCTTTTTTTTTTTTTTTTTAAACTAGGATTAAGGTTTCTTGAAGTAGGAGGCTTCTTAAACCATCTAACCCGCCATAATGTCAGAAAGGACAATCGAGGCTGGATCAATTTATTTCCTGTGTTTTAAAAATGTATATCTGAGGGGCTCCTGGGTGGCTCAGTGGGTTAAAGCCTCTGCCTTCAGCTCAAGTTATGATCCCAGGGTCCTGGGATTGAGCCCCACATCGGGCTCTCTGCTCAGTGGGGAGCCTGCTTCCTCCTCTCTCTCTGCCTGCTTCTCTGCCTACTTGTGATCTCTGTCAAATAAATAAATAAAAAAAATCTTTAAAAAAAATCTTTTTAAAAAAGTATATCTGCTTGAAAATTTGCTTCTGATATTCAGATGCAGAATTCCAATTTCCTATTTGACATTTCCATATGCTTTTATTAGAAACTAAAAGTGTATTTCAAAAACTATTTTAAAAATTATTTCAAAATAAAATGTATTTTCTTCCACAAGCTGTTTATTCTTCCCATTCTGCCATTTTACTAACTCTGGAACTATGTTACTGTAACTTTGCATACTAATAAATCTGTTCATCATGCTCTCTTACATTGACTATTGAGCTTCAAAAATACACAAACTTGAATTGTATATTCCTTTATGAATCTGATGGAAATGGACTCTTCTTAAAATGTTTCTTTATGCTCACACACACACAAAAATGACTTGATGTTTTGTAGAAGGCAATGACTTCTTGGGCTTATTCAGATCATTCTCTGTGTTTTAAACATGATTCTCGTAGTTCTACATATTGGAAAGTATTCTAGATAATTGAGTTTGGAAGCTTCATATAAGTACTGTTGATACAATAAGTGGGTCTCATCATATTTAAAGTTATCTAACACTAAAATGCATGATACTTTATCATAATTTTGACTTTGTTTTAGATCAGAGTGTTCTAGAGGAGATTGACCTCAATACTTTCAGATTGTGCCACATTATAAAAAAGACCATTCATCTTTTGAGACAAATCCATTAAATATAAAGATGATATACATAAAAAATGCTTTCAACCTATGCAATAATTAAACTAAAGAGCTATATAATTAGAAACTAACATCCCATTATAAGATTTAAGAACAATGTGAATTAAGTCTTAGTTTAATAAAACCAGTGAATATGGGGGCACCTGGGTGGCTCAGTGGGTTAAAGCCTTTAAAGGTTAAAGTGCCTTTGGCTTGTGTCATGATCCCAGGGTCCTGGGATTGAGCCCTACATCGGGCTCTCTGCTCGGCAGGGAGCCTGCTTCCTCCTCTCTCTCTCTCTGCCTGCCTCTCTGCCTACTTGTGATCTCTGTCTGTCAAATAAATAAATAAAATCTTTAAAATAAAATAAATAAAACCAGTGAATGTGAATTAAATTTTTTCTGTGACTCAGATAAGTAAAATATGTATCCTTGACAGATTTTTCTTTTTCAATACCAACAACTTTAAGTATAGTAATTTGTCAAATTTTTTAGCCTGGAATGTGTTAAGGAAGACACCTTAGCTAGGATGCAAGCCAAAAAAGATGAAACTACATAGTCCAAACAGGAAAATCTGTTGCATACCTATAGAAGAAGAAATCAGTATGGAATCAAGGATATCACGCTGTATATATTTTATAAATAGATGGATCATAAAAGGAGAATGTTATAAATTTTATAATTAAGTAACATTATCTGGATATAAAAAGCTACAGAAATTAAAAGGAACAGAGTAATTTTGGTTGCAAATAACCTAAAATCCAACTTAGAATGGCTAACATCATCAAAAGGAGATCTACTCTTCCTGATATGAGGAAGTGGAGATGCAATGTGGGGAGGTTTGGGCGGTAGGAAAAGAATAAATGAAACAAGATGGACTCAGGAGGGAGACAAACCATAAGAGACTCTAAATGTCACAAAACAAACAGGGTGGACGGGGGGAAGGGGATAGGGAGAGGGTGGTGGGGTTATGGACATTGGGGAGGGTATGTGCTATGGTGAGTGCTGTGAATTGTGTAAACCTGGCAATCACAGACGTGTACCCCTGTGGCTAATAATACATTATATGTTTATAAAAAAATTTAAAATTTTTTTAAAAAAAGCTTCTAGAGCTGTACTGTGAGTTCAAAGCCTGGCTCCCTTACTAGCTTCATGACCATAAACAAATTACTTAATTCTCTGTGCCTCAATTTCTTCAGCTTATTTTTAATTTTTTTTTTAAGATTATTTATTTATTTATTTGACAGACAGAGATCACAAGTAGGCAGAGAGGCAGGCAGAGAGAGAGAAAGGAGGAAGCAGGCTCCCCACTGAGCAGAGAGCCCGATATGGGGCTCGATCCCAGGACCCTGAGGTCATAACCTGAGCCAAAGGCAGAGGTTTTAACCCACTGAGCCACCCAGACGCCCCTCTTCAGCTTATTTTGCACATAATAATAGTAACCACATATTAAAATTATTATGGCTCTTATATGAGTTATTCATGTAATCATTTAGAACAATGCATATTATATAATTATTATTAATCAAACCTGTTAAATGCCTTAGGAGATAGGCTTTTGACGTATGGTACACTCGTGTGTTTGTATATGTATACATATATATGCATATAGGTTATATAGATTAACAAATATTTAAAACATTTCTCAAATAAAAATCTTGCTTTTTTCCCCCATCATCCTCATTTTGCTTAAGCTTTTTGTCTTTTAGTACCTCTTTTCACCTAAATTATCTTATGTTGATAAAAGGTTAATTCTTAATATACCATGTTTCTGTTCACCAGTCTGCCATTTCTAGCATTGTTAAGGCATTAAATTCTGTTGACTATCCTAGTATTCAAGACCTTTCAGAAATTTACTCTTTCAAACCTCTTTCTTCATGTGTTCAAGTTGGACTAACTGAGGTTCTCTGGAGTCACACTTTTTCTAGACTTGAAGTCATTTCTCAGGCTGCTTCCTTTTCCTTAAGTCTACTTAAAATAATACTTGCTCTGTAAAGAATTTCCAGATTTTTGACAACTAGATATACAATGGAAGTTATTTTAATAAATCTCCAGTGACAGAACTTAACTAACATCTCTGTTCTCTCAAACATTCAACCACTGCATGCCTGTGTAGTACCTGCTGCCCAAGGCCCAAAGTTTGCACAGGTTGACTCATGTTTACAAATAGTGAATTACCTTTGTTCCCCAAAATATGTCAATTACATTTGTTATTGTAAATATGAAGTTTAGATTTCTTGCTAATTCATTAAGCTTACATACAAAACCAAAGAACATTATATCTAAGAAAAAGAAAATGAAGTTGAAGATTTTGGTTGCAATTTGAAAGTAAATAATTGAAAACCCTACTGTTGAATTCATGTTTAGACTTATTTAAGAACTCAGGGGGAAAAACTCTTGAGTTATTCTGCACTCACATTGTTTCATTAATATTTTAAAATTCTTCATAAAAACAGAAATAGGAAATTCTAGTTAGTAGCTTATTTCTACTATTTATACAAGAAATACAAGGCACGAATATTGTAAAACATGAATAGAATATCTTTACTAATAGAAAACTCCTGAACTCTGTGTTAAAATGTAGACAAATTAGTTTTCTTTCCCCTGTTTAAAATTGAATTTAAGTATCTAGGTGAATATGTATTTTTAATTAATTCTTTGCCTTAAAAATATTCACTGGGGTGCCTTTGTGGCTCAGTCTGTTAAGCAGTTGACTCTTGATTTCAGCTCAGGTCATAATCTCAGAAGCCCCCCCATCAGGATCTGTGCTGGGGGTGGGGGAGGCTTCTTGAGATTATCTCTCCCCACCCCCTTCCCCACATTCATGCATTCTCTCTCAAGTAAATTAAATATTTTTTAAAATATTAATCAACTTCCTGTATTAATCCATTAGATGAATCTGAATCAATTATATTATTACATGTATGTTATTTTGTCAAACTTCTATTAGATGTTCAGAAGCTAGGGATATAAGGATGATAACCCAGTCTTAAAAATATCTCTTGAATGAATTCAGAGTCTATTCAAAAGACAAGAATAAACATAATTACAAAATATTGAGGTAAATGCTAATGAAGATTTTCATAAAGTACTATTTCTCTGTTGAGTATCTCTGCCAAACTCTTATATAAACTGTGAATATCTTAAAGGTCAGGGTTATTTTTACTTCATATTCTACCAGATAAAGATTGTTGAGTGGAATTGAACTGAACTGATTTGAGACAAGGTAACTAAACTGATAAAAGTTTATAACATCTAGAGAATTGTTGAATGTAGAAGTAATTTTGCACTGTGCATAAATAAGAACATATTGCCTTATTTTGTTTAGCACAACTTCAGGAAAAAAAATATAGTTTAACGGGTTTTTTTATGTTTCCTGTACTGAATAATAATACTAGATATTGATTGAGTCCAAGATCCAAGTGCTAACTATATGTTTCACAAGTATTAACTCATTTAACAATAAAACTATGTGAACTGAATTCTAATATTATTCCCCACCCAAAATAGGGTGATTTTGTCAAGGTAACAGAGTAAGTCTAAAAGAGAATTTAAACCCACACAGTAAGGCTCCAGAGACTGCTCCCATTTCTACTGAGTGTTTGTTCATTCTGTGGGCAGTTTCTGAGGGCATGCTTACTGTCAATTATTGTGCAAAGGTTTGGGGATAAAGAATGAACAAAACATAATTCCTGCATTTAGAGAACTTGTATTCTGACAAAGGGAGGCAAAATAAACACATATGGAAAACTAGTGTAAGTATTATTTTAGATATACTCACAAAAATTACAAAGCAAATGATGCTAATCTACTGGAGACTGTAACCTCTAAACAGGGTCCTACATAAACTATTACAATTTTATAATAATCTGAGCTTCAGAAAAAAGGTTAAGAAACTCAGCAATGGGGTGCTTGGGTGGCTCAATTGGTTGGGCGACTGCCTTCAACTCAGGTTATGATCTTGGAGTACCAGGATGGAGTCCTGCATCAGGCTCCCAGCACCATGGGGAGTCTGCTTCTCCCTGTGACCTTCTCAGCTCTCATTCTCTCTCTCATACTCTCTCAAATGAATAAATAAAATCTTAAGGAAAAGAAAAGAAACTCAGCCATGATCAATGACTTAAAACAAAGAAAAAAGTAGATGGAGAATACAGATACAGATCTCTACATTTTTTTTTATATATTTTGTAGGGATATCTAATGCACCACTATAAAATTCCTCTAATTATATGTGGCTTATATAGAGGATATAAAATTGTGCAAACTGTTTTATCATGTGGACTAATGTGGACTAATGAGCACAGAAGAATGCTCTTCTGTGATGCAATGTAAGTAGATACTAATTTCCCATATGCTGATTTATTTTGAATCAACTATGAATTTTGATCAGGGATGAGAAGGATCCATTTTTTTTTTCTTTTAAAAGCGTGCAATAGCTAATACAAATTGTCTGAACTGGAGAAGAAAATAGGAACTTTAAAATTTGTTTACATTGTCAGTATTTTATTTCACTGTAAAAGATAAATTTTAAGGGCAATGCTATGAGGAAACCAAGATAGTAAAACATCTATTTTAAGCACTGCCAAAGGAAATAAAGTATGTGCTGACATTACATATAAAACTTTATTTCATAAAATATTTATGCTTCATCATGCTGCTAGTGATTAATAATTATGTAAAAAATGAAATACTGCCCATGACTTCAAAGATTTTTGAAGCAAAACAACACGTGGTCCTAGCTGTAGGCACATACACACTCCCATCCACACAAGGACATTCTTTTGTAATATAACCACAATATAATATAACCACAATGTAATATAACCATATAACTTGGTTGCTAAGTTGTAGCAACCGAGAATAAATGACCTGCTCTTATTTTATTTGCTAAATATAAACATTGAAATTGAGAATTCCAAATTTTTTGGTGCTATATTTAGTAAATGATAACCTGCTGGGTTCATCAAACATCTTCAATTTTACATTAGAAATTGATGCAGACAATGCCCTAAAATTCATTTCCCTCTGCATGAATACAACCTACTGTGTAAAACAAGCATAATATTCCAGAGGCTTCATACACAATTGCAACACTCAGACATACTGTGTGCGTGTTCATTTGGGAATGGAGTGGGCTAATGATCAGATAGTTTTATTTCAACAGATACTCTCTAACATCAAGGATGAAGGTCATACAGAACAGGCCCTGGGTTTGCCTCCTGTATTAGCCCAAGTTAGCTTGGGCTGCCATAAGGAAATACCAGAACCTAGGCAGTTTAAACAACAGAAATTTATTTTCTAATTGTTCTGGTGGCCAGAAGTCTTCCATCTGTGTGATAGCATGGCTTGCAGACTACAGTTTTTTCACTGCGTTCTCATAGGACAGAGGGAGAGAGAGGGCTCTTGTTCTTTCTCTTCATAAAAAATACCATCTATTGGATTAGGACCCCACCCTTCCATCCTCTTTAACCTGAACGCCTCCTAAAAGCTCCATCTCCTAAAGTCACATTGGAGTTTAGAGACTTAGCATATGGGATGGGAAGGTGGGTGGAGGGTGGAGAGGCACAATTGTGTTCCTAACACGTTCCTTTTTCTAAAATACCTTCCTTCTTGTCCATTTTTATCCTTCTCCAAACAAAACCCACAATCGACTGAGATGATTACACAGTCTTCTGAACTGATTGATCTCAGAAGACAATGCTGAGTAGGGTAAACAATACAAGTTGATCTTACATTCAAACCTGGGACAGGGAGATTCCCATTTAAGCTCCTTCCCTTCTTCCAATGCTGCCTCTTTCCCTAGCATCTTTTCACAAGCACATGTGCCCATGGTTCTGTTATACCAGTATCCATACTATGGGCAGGAAGAAATGTTCCTTAGGGGATCATTTCAAAGGTCTCAGCCTTTAAGCTTGTGCAGAGTAAGGCTCTCTGCTCAAACTCAGGCTGACTCTGAGAGCTGACAGTGGATCACCGTCTTCTGGAAGGGAAAGAGTTAGTGCTCAGGTTCTGGCTCAATCCTTGAACCAGTTAGAACTGAGGCCGTGCTAGTTAGCTGAGAAGGAAGCCCATATCACTGCAAGGGCCAAATGAAGAAACAAATTATTCCTATTAGTGTGATTTTTAACCAGGCACTTAAGAATTTATTTCTGAAAATATTTGACTTGTTCTCAGCCATAGCAGTTGTAAATAGTGCCAGCTCCAATTATTTCTTCTTCATTCTGGTTAACTCCCCTGATGGAAGGGTGATTTGGAATCTGGTTTATCTTACCCTACTGGTGGATCTGGGATTGGCTTCTCTGCCTTTCCTTCTGCCTGTGTCCTTCTGAACTGTGCTAATTTCTGTTTCTATGCTCTGCATTTTCTTTTACAGTTTGGTGAAAAAGATGTATATTCTACACTCTTTGTCAAAAGAGAACTTTTCTTATTGGGGGTGTGAGAGAACAATGTGTTTCCCATTGTATATCAAGGTAACAATACCGTGTGATATAATTCAGCATGACATTAGATAAAGCAACTTAGGGGACACTTCTCTTTAACTCTTCCCCTCCTTGCCATATAAGCTACACCATCATCTTATTTCAAGGCATTATAAATTTTTGAATTGTTTTAACACCTTTTTAACACCTTCTTGGCTTCTCTTCCATCAACCAATTCAACTCTTAGTGCTCACGTTATCTTTTTATAGTTTTTTTTTTTAAAGATTTTATTTATTTATTTGACAGAGAGAGAGATCACAAATAGGTAGAGAGACAGACAGAGAGAGAGATGAGGAGAAGCAGGCTCCCTCCTGAGCAGAGAGCCCAATGCGGGACTCGATCCCAGGCCCCTGGGATCATGACCTGAGCCGAAGGCAGAGGCTTAACCCACTGAGCCACCCAGGCGCCCCATCTTTTTATAGTTTGATGTTACTTGCCTAGTCAGAAGCATTCAGTGAATCCCATTGTCTTTAAGATTAAACGTTGACTTTTTAATTTTCAATTTTTCACTAGTTAGCCCCTCACTTTTTTAGTTTTATTTTTTATTGTGATACAAAATCAAACCCATTTTTGCTAATCTGGGATACCCACCTCTCCTTCCTTCCTCCCTCCCTTCTTCCCTGCCTTCCTTCCTTTCTTCCTTTAAAGATTATTTAGACAGAGAGAAAAAGAGAGAGTGAGTGGGGGTGGGGGGAAAGAGACAAGCAGACTCTGAGCTGAATACAGAACCCGATGTGGGCCCAAACCCATGACCTCGAGGTCATGATCTGAGCTGAAATCAAGAGTCAGATGCTTAATCAACCAACTGAGCCACCCAAGTGCTCCTGGGCTATTTAATTTTTCTGAACTGAACTTCCATCATGATCCACATCATATCCATACCCTCTTCCTCTTTCTCTGCTTGGTCTTCCTTCTCGTTGTCTTTTTCATCTTTCTCTTCTTTCTTAGATAGTCATACATCTTGTTTCATTACATAGAAGCTTATTTGGTCTATGCAAGTTTCCAGTATTGCTTGATTTTATTTTTTTCCTCATGTCACACCCTGCTCCCATCATCTATGCTTCTTGCCAATCTGGATATGTTGTTACATGTTCTAAGTTCTTTATTCCTTACTTCCCAGGTGTCACAGCATCCTTTTGATCTTATGTTTCTTGATGGAATACATTCTTGAGGACTCTAATCAGAGGGTCTGTTTATGATAAGCTTTCTGAGACATTTAGTGTATTCCTGATAATAGAGTCACTAGTCTCCAGATTGTTATGATGGTTTAGTTTGTAAAAAACAAAAACAAAAACAAACAAAAAACAAAAACAAAAAACTTGTATGTTTAAAGTTCTTTTCCTTCAACAAGTAGAAAATATTACTTTACTGTCTCCATCCAATAGTAATCTTGAGAATTTTTTTTCTTATTCCTTTATAGGTTATTTATTTCTTTTTTTTAAATAAAGATTTTATTTATTTATTTGTTAGAGAGAGAGGAAGCACAAGTGGGAGGAGCAGAAGACAGAGGCAGAGGCAGAGGGAGAAGCAGACTTCTCACTGAGCAAGGAGCCTGATGTGGAACTTGATCCCAGGATGATCTGAGCCAAAGACAGATGCTTAATGACTTGAGCCACCCAGGTGTCCCTATAGGTGATTTCTAACACATTTTATAATTTTTTCTCTGTTTAATTGTTTGAATTTCACTATAATATGTGATTTCAAAACATTAATCTTGGTGGACTTGCTACGAGTCTTTCAACCTGAAATGCTGGATCTTTTTCTAATTATAAAAAGCTATTGGTCTTGAGGGTAACTGGGTGGCACAGTGGGCTGAGCCTCTGTCTTTGGCTCAGGTCATGATCCCAGGGTCCTGGGATCGAGTCCCACACTGGGTTTTCTGCTCAGCAAGGAGACTGCTTCCCCTTCTCTCTGCCTGCCTCTCTGTCTACTTGTGATCTCTGTCTGTCAAATAAATAAATAAAATCTTAAAAAAAAAGCTATTGCTCTTCATTTGTCAGATTTCCTTTATGTTCGTTTATGCATTTTTTCTCACTTTCTGGAACACATATAATACTTGTTGTCATATATTGACTTTTATCTCTCATATCTATTAACTTCTAATTTGAAAAGATTCCATAGGTTCTGGGTTTGTTTTGTTTTCCAGCTGTATCACTCTGTAATTCACTCCATCTACTGAGTTCTTAATGTAACTATTATACCTTGAAAAATTTTCTTCATAATTTGTTTCTGCTTCACATTTCAATTTTCCATCCTTACTTTTTTAAAAATATAAGCATGTTTTTTTTTTCTATATCCTTTACTTCATCTGATTCATTAATTCTGCCTTGTTGAATCAGGTATTAAGCAGTAGTATTTTCATGACAGAGGCCACACTGCTGATGCACTGCTATTTTCCCTGTGAATTTATAATACCCTTGGGGTGTTAGTACCTCAATTGATAATGTGTATCTAGGTGAGGTTTATAACACCTGTGCCCTACCTTATGTCCCTATGCAAAATCCTAATCCTAATAGGATACCTATTAGGAGAAGGGAATATGCCTGAGTACAGAAAACGCATTTTTTTAACATATGCTTCTGCTAAGATTCATTTTTTTTTCCATGAGCTTTTCCTTATATTATTTTTATTTACTTTAGGATGCGGAAGGACATGCTGAAAGGAAAACATTCTCAGGGTTGGCCAGTCTATCTGCTCCTGTTTTAAAGTATTTCTGTCCCAGTCACTATAAAGTTTCTTCACTGACCTAGACTTCTTGGAGGGTTCTCACTTGTAGGGCCTTGGCAATGTTCCATCCAAAGCAATGTGAGCAAGAGAAAAGGATATACTTAATCATTTTATTTATTTATTTATTTATTTATTTATTTATTTATCAGAGAGAGAGAGGGGGAGAGAGCAAGCACAGGCAGACAGAATGGCAGGCAGAGGCAGAGGGAGAAGCAGGCTCCCTGCTGAGCAAGGAGCCCGATGTGGGACTCGATCCCAGGACGCTGGGATCATGACCTGAACCGAAGGCAGCTGCTCAACCAACTGAGCCACCCAGGCGTCCCTATACTTAATCATTTTTTACCTAAAAGCACATTCATGGATTCAGCAATTCTTCAGTTTTGCACACCATTTTCTGCTATCCCCGAGATTTCTCATATGTGTTAATTCTATAGATTGGACCAACTCTGGATTTTGTGATGTTTCTAGCCCATATTAGTGTATCATCTATCAAAAACCCTAGGCAAGGCCTAGCTCAGGAGCCACCATCTCTAAAAGCTATAGTCAATCACTTGTAGCTATAGGGAATCTACAATTTAAACAATACAGATATTTAGTTAATCAGAATATTACATTTTTTTGAATATTTCAATGTGTTTTTATTATTTTTTTTATATCCTGTATGTATCTCTGCTAAAAAATGTGTTGGCCAAAATTATAATTAATATTCTAAACTATATTCACTATTTCAGAAAAGACTCAAGTGTTCCTTCTAGCTAGAATAAGCTGTATGTTTCACTGTATATAAGGAAAGGGTGCAGAGAGTATTTGGGCTTAGTTAAATAAAGGAACATCAAAAATAAGGAGAATTTGGGGATCAAGTTACTCATCAGTCATAGGGAGAAAGTCATTTCCCCTGCAACATTTATTAGACCCGTATCTGTGTCAGATACTATAACAGAGATTACTTGAGCCTTTGAAATAGCTAGGTGAGATCCATTTCTCTAATTAACAGATGGTTAAACTGATGGATAAGAAATCTGGTAACCGATCAAAGCTCACAGAGCTAATAGTTAACAACGGAAGAGCGTTTTTTGTTTGTTTTGTTTTAAGATTTTACTTATTTGACAGAGGGAGCAAGAGCAAGGAGAGCAGCAGAGAAGAGAGGGAGAAGCAGGCTCCCCGCTGAACAGGGAGCCCGATGGGGGACTCGATCCCTGGACTCTGAGATCATGACCTGAGCTGAAGGCAGCCACTCAACCAACTGAGCCACCCAGGCACCCCACAATGGAAGGATTTAAATTGAGGTGTCTCATATCCTTTGCCAAATAATGTAAACATCCCTTAACAAATAGCTCCAAACACTGGTATGGGTCCCTGGAAGCCCCAGCTTGAGGAATTGGGTCTTCGAGCCCTGGAGATTGACCCCCTTCCAGTTGCAGACTGTTGCAGGTCTGTAACAACTTCAGCAAAAGTGTATAGTCAGGGCAACTGTGAAAACTTAGTTTCCTTACAGGCTCAGTTTTAGCTACTAAGGCAGAATCAGAGTTTTGCTGATCTGCCAGAGTCATGTGCTTCTATTTAAGGAGGCTTGGATTTAGCTGAAAAGTAAAGTGGTATGCATGGGGGAGGGGGCCAGAGGGGGTGGTTAGAAATGTCTCTTTGCCATCTTTTCAAAGCACACCATTCTGCCCAGATAAGGTTGCTGCAGTTAGAGGGACCAGAGTGGGAGAACAGACAACCAAATTCTTGCTATCATTTTATGTAACATAGATAATTGGGGGAGGGGATGTTAGCTAATTGAAGTTGGAATAAATCATAGTCACATGCATTTTGAGACTAGTGGGAAAAAACTACATTATATCCAGTCTGACTTCGCATCTTTACTACTGACATTTTATTTTATCACAAAATTCAGTGCTATTCTTGAAATCCAATCTTCTATTGCCACTAAAATGAGTTTCTTTAATGCAACTTGTGAATTATTCTATTATCTATCATAAAATTACTTCAGAAACAATTATTTTAAAAATACAACTTGGGACTATTTTGCATTTCATTTTTAACTCTGAAATTAGTCACCATTTTTAGAAATTTTCAACACATAGGCCCTTATAATCAAGCAGTGTTTGTGCTTTCTCTGCCATCTCACAGTAGTTGGTAGCTAGTTATAAGTTAATTTGGTAGACATAACTATAAACTCAAAAAAAGTTTGATAATTTAAAAAATAGATTTTCTGTAATCAGTCACAAAGGAGATTCATGCACAAGCATAAGTGGTAGCTAACAGAATTTGGGTATTGTTTTGTAATGAGTGCACTTAACATATCTATATCTGATACTATGTATTACAATTAAGGAAGGAGATTTGGTAACATTTAAATTCACTGTGTCTGATCCTCAGTTTTTGGGTTGAGAGACTAAAATCTGTAGTATAATCAGAGTTTACCTGGATTTCACATCCTAGAGAATTCTAACAAAACTCAATCATAACTGATGCACGTAGCAAAATGCCAGTAAAATTTGTACCTCAATTTTTTGACAAGGGTTACATGTTTGTACCTACAACTTTCGTACCATCCCCTCCTTGGTGTCAGGCTATCTGGAAAACAAACTAGTAATCAAACGGCAGCAGGGTAGCAGCTGGGAGAAAAGGAAAGAGTGAAACTGCTCTGCACAAGAAATAAATAGAAATTTGATGGGCACAAGTGTGACAAAGCAAAGGAGTTTAAGGATGTTGGAGTTATTGAAATCAATGGTACTGATTGTATAAATTCCCCTGTATTGTTGATTAACTAGAATCTCCCAGTCTACTGTAAGTATCTCCAATTTACTCTTTTGTCTTTTACACAGGCAGTGTGTTTGGATCTAAGTAAACAATGAATACAACCTGTTTACATGTTGTGAACTCTTGTCTCCTGAGAGCTTCAGTTGTCCTTTGTCCATTTTGAACCCTGTGTCTTATTTCAATAATGGAATAGAATAACCCAAATCTAAAATTAAAGTAAAGAAGAATTTGTTCTACAGACATTTATTAAAAAATGAGATAATCTTATTTAATTTAGAGATCCCTTTACATGACCGGATTCTCTTCGCTTACCTTACCTTTTTCGTTGTTTGCCTTTGCCCTATCATTTCCCCTCTTGTTTCAGCTTGTTTTGATTTAATCATGAATCTTACTAAAAATTCTTAGTTATTGGAAATTGATGTTTATTTTTATTCTTCTGTTCTAGACATGCATCTAACTTAAAATCAAACATGTGTGTTACCCAGGCTCCAACTGCCTTCTTAGAAATACCTCTATTTTTCAGACTGATGAGAGGCTACACTAAATATGTTATTTGCCCCATTGCTTATTGGTATTAGGCAGTAAAGGGCCTTTGATTCAGCAAAGGCAGCTGGTGATATGACAGCAACGTAAACCACTATCATGGCTATAAAAAAAGACAAATTAAGTTCATAACTGTGGCCATAACCTTGGTCTAATAAAATAAAACAAAATAAGGCCCACTGTAGTGTTTTTATTGCCATCTGTTACTAAATATTTTTTTCAGATGATTCTGGAACAGCTTCATAGCTTTCACACTGAGCCGGCTGTCTATGAAATGCAAAACTCAGAGGAATTAGAGAAACATTAAATGAATTCACATAACAAATGCAAATCCTCTATGTTCAGACATGCTAGACTCTCAATTTATGCTCTCTGCATTTGCTCTGAAAGTGATTGCTATCCTGGTAAGAAGTCAGCAAGAAACTGTGGATGATCATTTGGTATACTCTACATTTATATGGGGCTTATGGCCTTTATATAATTTAAACATAGCTGTTCTTCATCATTCATCTTTGAAGAAGCCCCCCTTCTAGTTTATGGAGGGTAAAATTGAAACACAGGAACTATGCAACACATTATAGCATTGTGCTAGAACAGACCAAAATAATGTATGTTCATGGTGCTAGAAATAATGGGTCACCAACAGGGCAAGAGTAGACTCCACCTCAATTATACTCCACTCAACAGGAGAGCCTGTGGTTATTGTTTGATGGTTATTGTTTGACAAGACTGCTGAATTTTGTTCAGTCATTTGAAGAGTGGTAGAGATGGAATGAAGGAAAGATATTAATTTTTTTTACAGTAAATCTATGTACTTCCGTCCGGCCCTTGCTCTTTACCTCTGTGGCAGGGGGAGGGGAGCAGCTTGTCCGTTTTCCTAACACTGTGAAATGCTTGAGTAAAGCAAGCATATAAATTATTATCTAAAATAAGACACTTTCAAGAGTTAAAAGATGAGTACTATTAATAATTATAATATGGCACCACATCTATTGGTGCCACAGATATAAGATGGGTGACATTCTGTTTTAAATCATTTTAAATAAATCATTTTAAATTTAATCTTTCATTATGCTTGATATGTATCTATTTTACCTCCTAGCCAGCTTCTATTCATCATTCTTTTGAAAATATAAACTATGCTAAAATAAGGAGTTTACCATTTTTTTGTTCCAAAAGATATTGCCTATTAAATACCCCAGAACTAAAGAAGAATGGGAAAAAATTATTTAAATTTCTAATATAAATATACATATGTATATGTCTATATGTCTCTGCGTGTATATTTCTCTATGTGTATATGTATACACATATGTATATTGGATATATATACACACTTAATTTTTCTGTCTTGTTTAGATGTCATTGCTTAACAAAGTATATTTTGTCACTTGCCAAATGATCACCAGTATTAAATACGCTCATTATTAACCTTTTCAAAAACCATACTCTGGAATGAAATAATTTACTTGAACTCAGGAATTATATAGGCTATCTTCACAGAAAGAGATAGAAAATATTTGTTTTTTAATTAGAACATTTGTTTTTTAATTAAAACATTGATTTGAAATGGGCAAAAATACCCAATCACTGTCTCTAGAATCTCATGGGGAAAAAACCAAAACCAAAAACAAACCAACAAAATAAACAGAAGCCCTAATTGCTAAAACTGGAAACATGGCAGAATAGGAATAGAATAAAATTAAATTCAATTCTGAGCCACCTGACTTTAAAAATTAATACTTTTTAAAATTTCTCCTGATTGAGGATACAATTGGTCCCCAAACCTCAGATAGACCCATTTGTAGGAGTAAGTCAGTGGCTATGGTGTTGGAGAGGGAATGCAATAGGGCCTGATAATAGCTAGGTTAGTCTAATCATCTATTATGCATTTTCAAATTTAAATCTGTTTGCCAATTTTGCTTTATTCACAATTTTTTTGAAATTTATTATTTTAAAGCTGTATTGGTAAACATTCATCTGCCCATTATAAACAATAAGGATTATGATGTATTTATTTTTACTTCCTTGTAAATTATAATTTTCTCCCCAGTTTGTCATTTTCTTTACTCTTTATCATACCTTTTATATAGAAAATTAAAATTTTTCCTGCATTCAGTAAGTTGTTTCCTTCATGAGTTTTACCTTGGTTGAAAAACCTGTCCAGGGGCGCCTGGGTGGCTCAGTGGGTTAAGCCACTGCCTTCGGCTCGGGTCATGATCTCAGGGTCCTGGGATCGAGTCCTGCATCGGGCTCTATGCTCTGGTGGGGAGCCTGCTTCCTCCTCTCTCTCTCTGCCTGCCTCTCCGTCTACTTGTGATTTCTCTCTGTCAAATAAATAAATAAAATCTTTAAAAAAAAAAAAAAAGAAAGAAAGAAAGAAAAGAAAAACCTGTCTTTAATATTATAAACACTTACTTTCATTTAGATATGTTAAATATTTTTAACATTCATGTATTTACCACTTAAATTTCATTTGAAATTTATTTTATATAAGAAATGATAAAGGATTATAAGTTTTTTCAAATCACAAAGAAATTAGGACTGTAGATTAACAAGATTAAAGGTGTGTGACTAATAAGACTAAAGTGCAAATATCTGCTCCTGCTTGAAAGAGTTAAACTGAATTAAGATATGTTGACATTAAAATCTATTTTTATTTTAAGATTTTAAGCTAAAGAATGAATAACAAAAATAATTATTGATTCTGATGTGATTCTTGCTGAAAATAGTCATACAGAGGAGGGGCTTCATTACAACATTATCTACTCCACGTGTCTTTTCTCTGTAGTTTGGAGAGCCTTTGAAGGGATTTAGTACTTTTGCAATGTTGTTACTGTTTTTTTTTTTAACATTTTATTTATTTATTGACAGAGAGAGAATGAGTAGGGGGAGTGGGAGGGGTAAAGGGAGATGGAGAAGCAGACTCCAGGCTGAGCAGTGTGCTTGCCACCGGGCTTAATTCCAGGACCCCAGGAAAACTGACTGAGCCACCCAGGCACCCCTTGCAATCTTGCTACTATTAAAAGTAAGTGGAACAGAACAAAATAGGTTGCAAGAAGTCCATTTAAGAACTTATCCTGGTAGATTGTGTAGAGAGAAGAGGATAGCCTGGGCAAAACTAGTGGTAGTGCTGATGGAGAGGACTACAGAGTTGTAGAAATTGAAAGCCTAGAGGTCCTATTAACGGATTCAAAGTGGTGAAGGAGAAATAAAAATAGAAAGGTGTCAGGGATAGCCAACAGACATATCTATATTGACATATATATGACATATATCTGTAATATGTCATATGTTATCTCAGTGGTGAAGAACTGACAACGAGAAAAGGGAAGATTTACATGTAGAAAGAGCTGCAGAAATCTTCAGGCAGGTATAATATGGCAAAGTGCAAGTGTAATGATATATAGTGCATGAAGATTAATTATCAGAAGAGATTCTCTTCCTGTTGAACTATAGAGTTTCTGAAATGCTGCTTATACATTTCAAATATTTTCAGAAATTGTCCTTTAGCGTGTGAAAAACTCCACAAAGACTAAAATATGAGTTGGTAGGAATTAATATTTGATATTCCAGTAAGAATTATTTTTGGCATGGTAGAAAGAAAGTGTGTCAATAAAACACTCAATTAACTTAGGGCTTTCTCTAAGAATAAAGTCTAAGACATGGACACTTTAATTGGTTTGTACTTAAGGAAGAAATTTCCTTATATATGATTTGTCATATAGGAAACTTTGGCCTTTTAATAAGACACTGATCCATGTAGCAAGAGAATAAGATAGCATAAGTGGATAAAGGAAAGAGGAATCATTGAGATGTTGAAGAAAATGTCACTTGCATCATATTTTCCCCAAGCCTGACACTGATTCTATATTTATGTTGTTATATAACAATTAATTATTGAATTATTAAATAAATTATTGAAATAATTAAGATTATATTTTATCAAGTATAAAATTATAAATGGTAACAATAAAAGCATATTTAACCAATATTTAATGTTTTCATTTTCACACATTTGACTCAATACCATTGACTCAATACCACTCAATGTCACAGAAGCAGACTGACACATGCAAGCAGTTTACAGTTCATGCTGTGACACATTGAGAAGATTAAGCTGTCAAACTCTTTCACAGAGATCACTGAGTTGAGAGGGGGGAAAAGTATTGGAAGACATCTCTGAGATTTTTTTTCAAGTGCTTAATTTTAGTACTAGCTAGAAGAGACACAATAGTACAAAGTGTTATTAAAATTTTGATTTTGTATACATCTTCTATATTGGAGGTATAAGAAAATGCTTTAAGAATAAATTGTGTCAGAGAAAGACAAATGCTGTATGATCTAATTCGTTGTGGAATTTAAGAAACAAAACAAACAAGCAAAGGAAAAAAAGAAAGAGAGAGAGAGAGAGAGAGGAAAAGGAGGGCAAACCAAGAAACAGACTCTTAACTGTGGAAACAAAAGTGATGCTCACCAGAGGGAAGGTGGGTAGAGGGTGGGTGAAGTGGGTGATGGGGATTAAAGAGTGCACTTATCATGATGAAAAAAATACATAAAATAAAAAAACAGTAAATATAATTGCAGTTTACTTAATAGTTAAAAAAATTATGTGTACTGGATAGCAATGTCCACTTGCACACATATGTGTGCAAACTGGCAGAAAACTAGTGAAAAAACTATGTTTTAACTACTTCAAAAAACAAAATACCCCACCCCAAATTAATTCTAAAAGTGAACAGGGAGCAGCTGCTATTCCTAGTCAGTCCAATGAAGATGAGTATTTCAAAACCAATGATGCTTTTTTGCATCATCTAATAAAAAAAAAAGAAGAACTTTGTAAATATTTGCCAGTGACCATAGAATGCTTAAAAAGTTAATAGCAAATACTTAGCATTTCCATGGAAAATGAGCATTTCCATTTATTTATTAATTCACTCATTCATTCAATAGTGTTTTTTCCCAGAGAAATCCATCATTCACTCACATGTATATATAATTACTATGATAATAGCTAACACATGTACAATGAATTACAACTACTGATGTAAATATAATTTTAACATATAAATATATGTAAAATACATAATATATTTAAATATTACATTTATAAAAATAAAATAGTAAAATTAAATTAGTAAAAAAATGTAGTCATTGGAACAAATATTGTTCACAATTTTTTTTTAAAGATTTTATTTATTTATTTGACACAGAGAGAGAGATCAGAGTAGGCAGAGAGGCAGGCAGGGAGAGAGAGGAGGAAGCAGGCTCCCTGCTGAGCAGACAGCCCGATGCAGGGCTCGATTCCAGGACTCTGGGATCATGATCTGAGCCGAAGGCAGAGGGGCAGAGGATTAAACCCACTGAGCCACCCAGGCACCCTCGTTCACAATTTTTAACAACCAAAGTACATCCTAATACCTCAAGGTCATCTTTGAGAAATACTTTGATGAAAAAATATTTTTCTTTTATGTAGATTTAGAATTTTAAATTTAAAGATTCTAGGATCACTCTAGAGGTGACTAAGTGGCACAACTGGTTGGCACCCCGACTCTTGGTCAGCTTGGGTTATAGTCTTAGGATCATGGGATCAGTGCTGTGCTGGGCTTCGCATTCAGCACAGAGTCGGCTTGAGATTCTCTCTCCCTCTGTCCCTCGCCCACCCCCAAATAAACAAGAGAATCTTAAAAAATACATTCTAGGATTACTCTATAATTGCCACTTTATATTTATAGGGAATGTCAATGTCATCTAATCTGGTTTATTTCTCAATATCATGAAAGTGATAAGTTTATGTACCAGGGCTATTGTTACTGAGTTTATATTTCATTCTCAATAATATAACAATAAATATGAAATTCACACTTACCTCCCCAAAACACACACATGTATACATATACTCACAATGATTCAGGGTATAGAGGCTATTATCCCAAGCTTTTTGTGTGATAATAGTACTCTTGGAAGCAAAATTAAGAGGAAGAAAGAATACAAACTATTTTTTTAAAGAATTTATTTATTTATTTGAGAGAGAGCAAGCAAAATTCTAGAAATGAAGCTCCAGGTTTTTCTTCTACAATCAAGGAAGCATCATTCCCGTGGCTCTTGAGAAAAGAAATAAAGTTGCGGGGTGAGGGGAGGAAAAGGCAGTAAAAGAAAAGCTCCATCTTGAACAGCCTTTATCCTTGATGGAAAACGAGTGATTGACCAGCTACCAGTCTTAAGCAAGTCTCTGGGTAATCTGATCCTCTCTACTAAAGGGTTTTCCTTCCAATTCTGTGCCACTGCACACCTCTGGGGAGGAGTTCTGGTAAATATAATTTTCTCTTTCAAAATACATTCCTTCAAGATTGCTGCCTCAGGCATCTGCCTTACTGACCCACTCCTTAATCCACATCTGATGACAGAAAATCAAAGCAGCTCACAGGAATTAAGTTGAAGGTGAGAGAGAGGGAGAGAGAAAGGGCAGACATGTGTTCTAATGACATAGACTCAGGGTTGAAATGAGGTAGCACGACTGAGTTCAGGGAAGAAAAGCAGCAGCAAACAACTCAGAAAGCAGTAATGGAATTGATCTGTTTGAATGGAAATCTTGTGAAGTCTTTGAAGTAGAGTCCCAAGGAAACCGATGGAAGACAAGAGGACTCACTCGAGAGTATTGAGCCTCAGCTGAATCCACTAAAGGAACCATCAGTTAATGGCATCATCACCGACAGGATGCATGGTAAAACAAGGTTCAATTAACAGGCATTGTGATATTTCACCTGAAAAAAGTATTCGTACATATATTTTGCTACCTGCTTTTTGTTTGGCTAAGAATAAATGTACCATTAGCACAACTGAAAAAAGAAAGGCTAGAGGGAATTCAGTTACTTCTATACTGAGTGTTACTTTAGAATCTGGAAGAGCACCTTTTGACACAAATTCAAATAATAATAGACTGTCTACTTTGCAAAACATTCAGCTTTTAACATTATCCTTGCGATTCTGCATAGGTGGTGCTAAATTTTTATAATGTTTTACTGATCTAATCTCTTAAGTGCAATTCTGTTTATTCTTCTTCTCAATATCCATTTCCAAACTACCCTGAAACGTGACACTTTCTTCCAGCACTTGATCTTTGTAATACCAGTTCTATCAGTCTCAAAAGCAGCAAAATGGGACAGCAGTTTACAATTCTTACAGTGACATATTGAGAAGATTAAGCTGTCAAACTTTTAATGCTTTTTTGGATAGCTCTTTTCTTTTGGAAAATTTCAAAATAGAAATTCAGATTTTAGTAAGTGAATTAATTATAGCCCTTGGTTAAAGAAGGTACTATTGACAAAAGTATGTTCAGTTAATATTAACTGTATTTATGTCATTTAATTCTGAATAAAAGAATATGACTACACAGGTAGATTTTACAGCATAAAGAATGTTACTACAAAGGTAGACTGTAAAACCACATTGAGATAATGAGCTTTCTTATTTCACACTTATAAAAAAAAAGAGTGACTTCAATTTAACAATTAGAATTTAAATATTCTAGAAAGTTCTTGTAGTTGTGATCCTTTATGATTGTTTCAAAGATTTGGCCAGGGAATAAACCTGTTTTATGTAAAATGGTGTTAAAAGTTTAATTTAAAAAAATATATGCTAAGGGGTGCCTGGGTGGCTCAGTCAGTTAAGCATCTGACTTTTGGTTTAGCTCAAGTCATGACCTCAGGATCCTGAGATCAAACCCCACATCAGGCTCCAAGCTGGGCATAGAGCCTGCTTGGGATTCTCTCCCTCCCTCTCCTTCTGCCCTTCCTATCCCCACTCACATGCACTCTCTCTGTCTCTAAAAAAAAAATAGATTAAAAAAAATAAAATTATATGTTAAAAATGATTTTTCTAGCACTGAAATGGAATGCCTAGTTCATACTTTATATGTGATAGCCTCCATGCATTGCTTCAGACTATTAAGTAGGTAATGCCATGCAGATGAAGTCAACACAGAGAAGACATTGTCAGTGACCTCTCTGCTATAAGATTTCACTTGGGAGCCAACCCCTACCCACTGTCTATTCATTCTCACATTTCTACCCTGAAGTATCAGATTAGCCTCCTCTTCCACCTTGTATGTCTCTCACCAGTGGCACTCATTGGAAGAATGGGAGTCCTACTGGAAAGGGATTCTAGAAATGGGGGTCCAGCTTCTTCCTCTGAGGCTCAAGGGAGCACCAATTCTAGTGGCTCTTGTAGAAGGAAATTGGCTGAACTGGCAGCAGTCTTGCACAATGGTGTTGGCTGCTTTGTGTTAGGCGAGGGTGGTGAAAATTTAAGCTAGAAATGATAAGGAACAACACATTCCATATTCTTTTTAAGCATTAGAATGACAAATAGGTTTGTTTTTCAGGAAGTCAGGATTTTTCTTCCCAGTGGTCGGTTCTGCTCATCACTTATTTAGAGATAGAGGTCAAAAGACTTTTCTTTCCTGATAACTCCAATCTTTTTCTGATGAGCTTTTCATTCTGCTCATTCAGAGTTTTATATTCACTTCAGTCTATCTCCTACGTGTCAATTAATTTAAAGATAATTCTCTTTAATAAGTCCATGTAAATCTCCTACCATGGAATTTCTGCATAAGCCAGAAACATTAAAGAAGCCTAAAAAAAATTTAAAAATATGTAATCTCGAGTCTTTTAAGAGAGATTAGACTTGCAAAGATGGAATAATTATATATGAAATCTATTTACTAGAAGAATATAAATTAAGAAATAAATTAAATCACCTCATCAATCCCCTAGCCCTCTGGAGAACAAAAATCATACTATCCCCAATCTTTTTTTTTTGCTTTGCATTAAACATTTTCTAATTTAGTCATACTTGAAGTTTTCTATTGGTGGGGTAAGAAAAAGAGGTATGTGAACTTTCAATTCACTATAAATGCAAACAAACCAGTTATAAAGAATGATTAAGGCCGTAAATAAGAATAGGATATAAAATTGTAGATTGTATTTCCAAACTTCTATTCAGAGATCTAATTTCCAGGGTTTGCCAATTTTAATCTTTGTACATTTGCATAATGCTGGTGGATTTTCTGTTACTCCAAGTCTATTTCTTGTTTTATTATTTTAAGATCATATCTTTTGATTTTCTATAATAAAAATGAAGAGTATATCCAACATTTCTCAATTCTAATGTCTTTTTCCCTCTCCTTTCAATATTTTTATTTTGTTTTGCTACTCATAAGCTTCATAACTAAAATCTCACTCGATTCATCAAATTCTTAAAGTTCTTATTATCCCTCTATTAAATACAATGACGAAATAATTCTGCCTCCAATTCTTTACCTAACTTAAACACTCAATTCTGTGTTACCATTATTTGCTACATTGTGAAAAATTTTGTGATTTATGTTCTGATCTATAATATTATTAAACGATCCATCATCCATTTAGAATTAATTCTAAACTTTGACAATGTTGAAACTACATATTAAATATTATAATTGTTGGAAGATTTATCTTTAAGGAAATAAGTAGGAGATAAAGTTCTTAAGATACTACCAGTGAGGACAACATAATGCATAATGTAACAATATGGAGGTAAAAATACAAATGTTTTCTTCAAATTCTATCAGTTATATAAATTAATGCCCCCCAAAATGAAAAAAAAAAAATGCCAAATATCCTCTAGCTTTACATTCTGCACATTTTGTTCACAGTTCCTCCTCATTTGTTTATCTGGAATTTCTAATCATGTTCAATTTTGTTGATAAGAATTGTCTATATGGAGGGTGCCTGGGTGGCTCAGCTGGTAAAACAACTGCAGTCGATTCAGTTCATGATCCCAGAGTCTCAGGATCGAGTCCAGCATTGGGCTCCCAGCTCCAGGGGGAGTGTGCTTCTCCCTCTGACCTTTTCCTCTCTCATGTTCTCTCTCACTGTCTCTCTTTCTCAAATAAATAAATAAAATCTTAAAAAAAAATTATCTATATGCTCTCTGCTTACTTTATCACTCAAATTCTCTTTTTGCTCAGTTGAATTCAATTGCTTCCTGAGGTATTATTTTTGGAGCTTGTTGAATTATTGTTCTAATTTAGATCAGTTTATTTCTTGGATTATTAGATGGTATATCATCCTGGGATATTTCTCATAGTATTTACAGGTGAGGTCCACTGTTTCTTGAAATCTGTGATAGCTACAGAATTTTAACAGTTTTATAATTTTTGTGTTCTATGGGAACTCATCCTCTAGTAATATTTTATTTTTTTTAGTTTTTAAATTTTATTTATTTATTTGACAGAGAGCGATCACACGTAGGCCGAGAGGAAGGCAGAGAGAGAGGAAGGGAAGCAGGCTCCCTGCTGAGCAGAAAGCCCAATGCGATGCGGGGCTTGATCCCAGGACCCCAGGATCATGACCTGAGCCGAAGGCAGAGACTTAACCCACTGAGCCACCCAGACGCCTCCTCCAGTAATATTTTAAAGAGAGGTCATGAAATGAAAATTTCCTGATTAATGACATGTCTGAAAATGTCTTTAATTTGTCTTTTACTTGTTAAATAATTTTACTAGGGATCAGCATCCTTGTTCTCCCTGTCAATTACTGATTAGAATTCTGAAGTCATTCTTGATCTTTATACTCTGTGCTGATCTCTTTTTTTGTTTTTACATTTTTTTTTTCTATATCCTCCCTTAATCTTGAAGTTTCTGTGATTTCAACTGTCTGGAGGTATCTTTTTCAGCCAATGAGTGGGTATTCAGTGTGATTTTCCCAACTTAAAGCTTATATTTTGCATTCTTCTTCCAGTAATTTTCCCTTCCATTGTGTTTATTCTTCTAGGATTTTGCTCAAAATGATATGACACTGATTTCCTAGGTCCTCATGGTAGCTTACCTTTTCTCTGTTATTCTTTTTTTTTTTCAAAGATTTTATTTATTTATTTGAGAGAGATTTATTGAGAGAGATCACAAGTAGGCAGAGAAGCAGGCAGAGAGAGAGGAGGAAGTAGGCTCCCTGCCAAGCAGAGAGCCGGATGTGGGGCTCGATTCTAGGACTCCGAGTCCATGACCCGAGCCAAAGGCAGCGGCTCAACCCGCTGAGCCACCCAGGCGCCCCTGTGTTATTCTTTTTTTTTTTTTTTTTTTTTTTTTTTTTTTTTATATTTTTTTTTTTTGTTTTTTTTTTTTTTTTTTTTTCTAAAGATTTTATTTATTTATTTGACAGAGAGAAATTACAAGTAGATGGAGAGGCAGGCAGAGAGAGAGAGAGAGAGAGAGGGAAGCAGGCTCCCTGCCGAGCAGAGAGCCCGATGCGGGACTCGATCCCAGGACCCTGAGATCATGACCTGAGCCGAAGGCAGCGGCTTAACCCACTGAGCCACCCAGGCGCCCCCCCTGTGTTATTCTTAATGTCTGTAGTATTTTTAGTTTCCAGATCTTTACTCTTCATTTTTCTTGTTTAAAATTTACAGTTAAATTTTTTAACCCACTCAAAGTTTTTTCAGTGTTTTTGTTTGTTTGTTTGCTTTTCTTTTTTTCTTTTTCTTTCTTTCTTTTTTTTTTTTTCTGTTAGAGAATCCATTGCTTATTTTATGGACATTATCTTCTCAAATCACTGAGGGAAATTTGCTTTCCTAAATAATTTCTATTTCTTCAGAGATCGATATTATTTTTATTTTGGTATTTCTGTTTTGCAATGACGGTTTTCTGATTTTTTTATAGGATGAACATTCTGTGACCCTTTCACAATTAAAAATAATGTAATAGCTGTTAAAAATTTCTTATTTCCCTTCATTATACGGAATGTCTGAGAAAGAGCTCTGTGTATATGAACAGTGTTTGTTAAGTAAACACTTTAGAGTAAACATGTGTGCAACTACTTACCAGAAAAGGAAGAGGACTTAGTTCCTGGAACATTATGGTAGGCAGAATTATGGCTGCTCACAGATATCCAAGTTTTGATCCCTGAAAACTGTTAATTAAGTATGTTACTTTATGTGGCAAACGAGACTTTAAAGAAGTGGTTAAGTTTAGGTTCTGGGGACACCTGGGTGGCTCAGTCAGCTGAGTGTCTGACTCTTAATTTTAGTTTGGGTCATGATTTCAGGGTCATGAGATCAAGTCCCAAGCATGCAGTCTGCTTGAGATTCTCTCTCTCTCTCTCCCTTTCCATCTTCCCCTGCTGGCTCTCTCTTTAAAATAAATAAATAAATAAACAAATATTTTGAACCGGTTAGGCTCTTGAGATAGGGAGATTATCCTGGGTGACAATAATGCATTCAGCGAAATTGCGTGGGTCCTTATTATGAAAGAGAAAGGCAAGAGTGTCAGAGACAGAGGTAGAGGTGGGATGACAGCAGGAGAGATCAAAGTGATATAACTAATGGTTTTAAAGGTGGAACGAGGCTATGAGATAAGAGATGGGGGTAGTTCTAGAAGCTGGAAAACAAAAGGAAACATATCCTATCCCAGAGCCTCCAGAAAGAAACACAGCTTCATCAACTCCTTGATTTTAGCCCATTGAGGTCTATTTTTACACATCTGACACATCCAGAACTGTAAGATTTATATTATTTTAAGTCAGTAAGTTTGTGGCAATTTGTTATGGCAGTAATCCGAAACAAATACTGATTTTGATATAGATTGCTGCTCTGTAACAAATAAAAAATAGGGAAGCAGCTTGGCATTGGGCATAAGGCAGAGGCTGGAAGGATTTGGGGGAGGATGTTTTAAAAATGCCTATATTGTCTTCGACAGTTAGTAGAAATAAAGAAGAAAATGACTCTGCTAATAAGGGCTCAGAAGGAAATTAGTAAGGTAGAGGTGATATATATCATATTAGAAAACCCCTAAGTTATCAAAGCACAGTTGGTAAAGATTTGAACTATGAAGGTGATGCTAATGAAGGCTAAGATGGGAATGAGGAACACGTTGCTGGAAATGGAAGGAAACATTATTTACTGTTTTATAGTGGCAATAAGCTTAGCTAACTAGAATTCTGCATTTAAATGGTACATAAGACACGGGAATGATGAACTCCAATATTTAGCTGAGATTACCAAGTATAGAGTTGACGGTGTGGGTGGTTACTTCCAGTTACTTAGAGTAAAATGTGAGGAAAGGGATGTATTGAGGGGGAAAAAAAAAAGTTGAGGAAAGAAGCCCTAAAGCTTTCTATTTGGGAAATTTCAGGATATCCAGATTGTTAAAATTAGAGATTCATTACCAAGAAAGTATGTTCTAGACAGAGTGCCAAAGGTATAACTAAACACTACTTTTCTAGTGTCTCCGAAGGATTGAAGGATCAAAGTATTCCATCGTACAGAGGGATGTTTGAAGAAATCAGGCCCATTTTTCACGGATCCATCCTCTCAGTCTCAGCACAAATCAAAAATAGAATTGGGATTATCCGGGAAAGATCTTTGGAAGATCCTCCTGTCTAGGTAAGTGAATCTAGGAAATAGGGATGGGAGATCTACGAGACTCTGAGGATGTTATCCCAGCAGAAACAGTGCCAACTTGGACTGAAAGGGACAGAGAGAGGACATAATTAAAACGGCTCTCAGACTCTGAAAATTCTACTTGAAGGAAACAGGCTGATAGCACTACTCAGCTGCAAACACATGCTTATCTGTCAAAAAAAGGAAAAGTCATTTCACAGGCAGGGGCGCAGTTTTAGGAGGCAGAGGCTTAAGACACAGGATTATCCTCTGGCCCTGAAACCTTTGAGAATTTGCCCAGTTGATTTTGGAAATCTCTTGGGACCAATGATTCCTCTTTTTTCTTCCATTTTCCCCACATAGAAAAGGAATGTCTTCAACTAATATCATATTCCTGCCTCACTATTTTATTTTGGAAGTAGATAATTTGTATTTTATTTTCACAAGTGCGCATATGGATAGGAATTTTGCCCCAGAATGTATTATACTAGGAGCCTTACCCATAGCTAATGCAAGTGATTTAGATCATAGGATTTGGGACTTTTGAACTGATAAAACATAGGTGAGATTAATAATATAATGGGTTGAAATTGGGGGGGGGTTGAGATCCATCTCTGAATGTACTTTGCATGTGAGACAGATGTGAATTATTGGGTGCCAGAGAGTAGATTATGCTGGCTGAATAATGGTTACCTAAGGATGTTTTGTATCCTATTCCCCAGAGCCTGTGAATATGTTGTCTTAAATGGCAAAAGGGATTTTGCAGATTTGACTAAGTTAAAGATGTTGGGAATCCTAATTCTAGATTGTCCAGGTGGACCTAATATAATTATAAGGTTCCTTGTAAGAGGAGTGTGGGACTGAGAGAAAGAAATATGTGTAAAGATAGAAGCAGAGATAAAAGTGGTATGGCCACAAGCCAAGGAAAGCAAATAGCCACCAGAAGCTGGGGAAAATAAGGAGCAGATTCTAGGGGAAAATCTGCTGACACTATAAATTTAACCCAGTGAAACTGATCTCAGACTTCTATCTCCAGAACTGTAAGACAGTAAACTTGTGGTAATTTGTAATAGCACAGTAGATAATTATTATAAGAAGAGTGCACTTATTGTCCCCATAAATCTCTAGCATATGGGTGTATGGTCAGTAACCTTGAGAAATGGCATTTGAGGCCCAAAAGAATATGTAGAATGTGAGGTTTCTGTGGTGACCAGGGTAGGAGACTTAAGGATTCAGGAGATTTGAATCTCACCTATGAGGATTCATTGAGGATCCAATGCTCCAGTTAAAGTGTTTGTTGCTATCAATATAAAGAAAAAGATAACACCTCATTAAAAAAATATGTATTTATTTGTTTGTTTATTTACTGATTTATTTGAGAGAGAGAGAGAGAGACAAGGTTAGCAACAGAGATCGTGAGAGAGAGCAGAAACCTGGAGGAGTGGAAGAAGCAGGCTCGCTGCTGAGCAGGGCTCCTGGGCTCCTGACCTGAGCTGAAGGTAGATGCTTAACCAACTGAGATACCCAGGCACCCCTATAACTTCTCATCTTAAATGAAGTATCTATGAGAAAGAAAAAGAGAATACATTTACCAAATTCATTTTTGAAGCTGATTTAACCTTGAAGCAGAAACATGAAAGACTAACATGATAATATTACTAACCAGTCTTCTTATTAACATAGAAGCAAAAATTCTATACAAAATACGAATAAAACAAATATATGGTTATCAAGGAGAATTCCAGTTAGGTGGGGGCCTGCAGCCCAGGCAGTGAAAAAATTCACTCAAGGTGGAACAAAGGAGATAGAAGTTTATTGAATACACTGCAAGGGATCAGTAGACAGGGACAGCAAAACAGAGACTCTCTGCCACAGGAGGTAGTGAGGTGCTGTAGTTATAAAGTGGAGAGAAGGGCTATGAGAACATGGGGGACTTTTCCTTCTTTGATAACTGGGCCAAGGTGTAAGTAGCCCATTGGCTAGTTAGGGTCTATGGCCATTTCAAGGTGGGTAGCTTCTATAGATAGCTCTTTAGCTGTTATAAATGCTTTCTACATTTAAAAAAAGAAAATCATACTTGGTAGTGATCCATTGAAAATTTTACCTTTCAGATAGGGAATAAAAGAAATATGTTCATTACTGACTTTCTCACTTAATTAACATTTTATTTGAGGTTTATGCCAGTGTGTTAATATGAGAAAAAAATTGACATGTATAAAGATTATAAAGAAAAAAAAACACTTTTATTCACCTTTAAAGTCTATGTAGATAGAAATGTTTAAAAATTTATGAATAAATTGGGGCGCCTGGGTGGCTCAGTGGTTTGGAATGCTGCCTTCGGCTCGGGTCATGATCTCAGGGTCCTGGGATCGAGCCCCGCATTGGGCTCTCTGCTCCGCGGGAGGCCTGCTTCTCTCTCTCTCTCTCTCTCTCTCTCTCTCTGCCTGCCTCTCTGCCTACTTGTGATCTCTGTCTGTGAAATAAATAAATAAAATCTTAAAAAAAAATTTATGAATAAATTAAAATGAGGATTTATAAAGATTCTGAACAGAAAAATTATGCTCTTTCTGAAAAATCAATTGTATTTATATTCTAGAACTCCACAATTAAATAGCAAGCTTCAGGGGTGTGTGGGTGGCTGAGTTGAATAGACAACCGACTCTTGGTTACAGCTCAGGTCATGATCTCGGGGGTTGTGAGATTGAGCCCCATGTTGGCCTCTGAGCTCAGCACAGAGTCTGTTTGAGATTCTCTCCCTCTTCCTCCACCTCTGCCCCTCCACTACCACCACCACACTCCCCACCCCGCCAATATCAGTAACTATGCTTCCTACCAACATGAAGGACATGTATCCGGATTTTTTTTTTTGGATACTTTATTTATTTATTTATTCATTCATTCATTCATTTTTAAAGACCTTATTTATTTACTTGAGAAAGAGAGAGAGAGAAAGAGTGAGAGAGCACAAGTGGGGGGAGAAGCAGAGGAAGAGGTAGAGGGAGAGGGGGAGGGAGAAGTAGGCTCCCCACTGAGCAGGGTTACTTATGCAGGGCTAGATTCCAGGGCCCTGAGATCATGACCTGAGCCGAAGGCAGAAGCTTAACTGACTGAGCCACCCAGGTGCCCAATGTGGGAACATTTTTAAAAGCTGTTTATGAAAGACTTCTCGTTATTGATACTTTATGATTAATATCATATTGTAGAAAGAGCACATTTTGTTATTGACATACTGAGCCCATCCTTTGTTAAGTTATGAAGGTCTTTGACTTGTGTCTAACTTCAATAGTCAATTAAAAATATATTTGTTTTGTTTGTTAATAAATTATCATGTTACATGGATAGTGATGATATGCCATACTACAAGAAGTTTTTATGCTGTCATATGTATATGTTTATGCTTTTTACATACTTAACATTCATATGGATATATTTAAGAATAGATTTATATAGAGATTTAGAGATAAAAACTGAAGACTGTTTTAACGTAGTAACAGAAGACAAATGTGGGAAAAGCACGAGACATTGGAAAATTAAATTGTCATTAAACAAAGAAAATGTCAAGTACTATATTACTTAATTTTTGAGATCTTTCCAAAAGAAGCAACTCCTCTGTAGTTAAATGATGACTTTAAATATTTAGAGCAATCACTTTGTAACATCTGACCTCAAGTTTTATTTCCTCTTCTGCAATATGGAAATCAAAATAATTACTCCTTAATCACTTTGTATAATGTAATTCTACTTAAAAAAATCTGTATTTCATGCAGGATATTTATGAAAGAATTGACTATTCAAATTAATGTAGTCTGATCTGAATCAGCTCAACTTTTCTTAAAAAGTTCAGGCTATGAAAAAGCAAAAATGGTATTAAGAATGAATGTATCTTATCCATATTATTAAGTATGTCCTTCCATAAGCAAACCATACACATTGTTTTTTTGTTATTAATATGCTAGGTTAAGCATTTGAAAACTAGTTTTAAGATTTTTCAGTATTGTGACAATCTTTTGCATGATTACAGGTCTTCTGAAACTCTGAATGGTGTTTCTCCTTTAAAAAGGGAAAGTAAAGAATAGTCTGTGGGCAGAGTTTTAGGGTTAATGAGATGTGGAATTGAATCTGGCTCTTTTTTCTAACTCTTTTGAGACAAGTTATTTGATCTTTCCAAATCTCAGTTTCCTTACCTGAAAAATGAGAGTGATAACATGTATCTTTATACATTTGACATATAATTATACATTAAAATATGTAACTGTGTACACCATTTTCTCATAGCCAGCACTCAGAAATTGGTAGCTATTGCTCTTGAAAGTGAAGAAAAGGGTATCTTTTTTGCAGTTCATTACTATATAATCAATAGTTGGATATAATGGAACATATTGTTTAAAATGCTCTCATTAGCTAATCTGAAGAACATATTTTTCTGAGTTTAGAAAAATGTGTTTGAACTTGATAGTTAATATTGTAAAAAGTTAGCCATTCTCACCTAATTTACATTATCAGTTTTCCATGATGCTGAAATACAAAGTGCTTCTAAAAAATAAGGGTAGGTGTGCCTAGGTGGCTCACTGGGTTGGACCTCTGCCTTCGGCTCAGGTCATGATCTCAGGGTCCTGGGATCCAGCCCCCCATCGGGCTCTCTGCTCAGCGGGGAGCCTGCTTCCCCCTCTCTCTCTCTGCCTGCTTCTCTGCCTATTTGTAATCTCTGTCAAATAAATAAAATCTTTAAAAAATAATAAAATAAAAAATAGAGGCAAATTGTAAATATGGACATTTCATTTTGCATTAACGGGAATTTGGGGAACCTCACAGTAACTACAGAAACTAGAAAACAAAAACCTATCTTCGAGGAAGCCATGGATGTAGCTGAAATACAACCAGAATGGTGATAACAGAAAGTCAACCCTGAAGACAAATTTTTAAATTTATATTCTCATGACAGCATTCTCTGCATCGTTGGAAAATATACTATTATGAGAAATATTTGTCTATAAAGGATCATGCAGTGACACAGTTTACATTAGATTTTTATGGAGTAGTACAAATACAAAATATTTATCAAACTGTCTCAGCCAGACTCGCTCTGGGTGAAACTTAGTTGATGCAGTTACTAAAACCTACACCGAAGCAATACTGACCGATCGATTCTCACTCCTGCAGATGGTGTTATCTACTCCTCCTTTGAATCCCCGGGGGAAATAAGAAATGAGGCAAAAGCACTTCTTAGCGTTTTATGGCATTCTGCACATAGCTATACTAATTACATCGTCCTTGACTTATTATATCACTTAGCCATAAAAATCACAAAGAACAGAGACTAAACCTTATAAATGATTTTAAAGTGTGCAGTATGGTGTTAGAAATGGATTAATCATTATGAAAAATTATGAAATCAAATTGGTAGCCTACATAGCCCTCACTTCCTCAACCCTTCCCCACCCCTTGTGTCTCATCAGCCAAACCTTTATCTGCTATTTGATTTGGCAGATAAGTAAATGTATTCTTTTCCTCAGGTTGGTTGAGACAGAGATTTAAATAATGTTTTGCCCTGAAGGCATCATCCACCTGTAGGGAGGGCTGACAAGTTGTTTTCTGCCTAACCTTTCTCTTTGGGCATAATTAAACATATGACCTGTTACTGTAGATTTAAAAAAAAATTTTTTTTCACTTTGCCTATAATACAGAAGTCAATCTATCCACTGATGTTATTATACAAGCAGCTCAAGGAACTGTTATTGTAAGACAAACAAAAGATTCATAGGACATAAGGTTGAAAAAGTGATTTTAAAAATTAATAGTGTATAACTGAAAGGATCTACTGAATATAAATTTAGATAAAATACAAAGAAATGCACTTTTAATAATACTTTATGACTCTTTTGTTCCAGGTTTACTTTCCTTTATAAACTGAACAGTCATTAATCACAACTGGAAACCAAACAACAGAAAAACAGTTGTCTTTCAGGGCAGACCTATCATATTTTTAAAATTGTGGTGCCCTCGTTTCAAGCAAGAGGACTAGTAGAGCTTTAATATGTGATTATGATTATGAATATGATTATGATTGAATCTTTTCAAGCAGAGGGCATTTCAGAGATGAAATAAGATGTAATAACACAATAAATATACATATTTTTTTCTAATATTTGTGAACAATTTATTTATAAAACAAATATGACAGATGAAAATTTACTTGCTTACTTCTTATTTACTACAAGATTAAAAGAAAATAAATGAAAATGATGGTAACAATTGTTTTGAGTATCAGTCTTTATAGCAATTAAGATTATCCAACTTGGTTTTTCTTTCTTTTATGTTACTCCAATTTGTGTGTTCTTCCTATATTAGTTGCTTTCCCTCTGTTATCTGGACATGTATGCCTGCTATCAGTGTTTCAGTAGCAAGAAGGGGTGAGGGCCTGAGAATTCCCACTTAACACCCATGTTTTCATTGTGATGCTTCATCACCATCTTCTGCTGTACTTTGCATCTCTAAATACAGAGCATCTGTAGGAGAAATTAAAAATAAATGGCTGCAGGAAGGGTAAGGAAGGTGGGTGTGAGGGAGACATACAAAGCAAGGCTATACTGGCAGGGGTGGGGTGGGGGTGGATGGCATCTGCATGTTAAAACCACTCTGTTTAGAGTCTGGAACCACTCCCCTAACTTCTACTGTTCCTTCAGGCTTCCAAGTCCTCCGTTATCTTTGTGGTTTGAAAATAAAGTTTCTTGTAATCTCTGCCTGTCAAATAAAGTAAATAGAATCTTTTAAGAAAATAAAAAATAAAGAAATAAATAAAGAAAGGAAGTTTCTGGCTACTTTTCCCTCTTCCACTGTAAAGGCTTTAGGTAACAACTATTTCCTTTTTCTAAGTAATTCAACAATCTTCTCCCAACTTCCGATATTCCAAAGATTTATTAAAATGTATTGTGTCATTTCTTTCCTCTCTGTCCTTATGGGTTTACACTTTTAAAAAATTATTTTATCACTTTCTTTTTATGAGCTTTTGAGAAACAGATGTGATAATTTTCTGTAGTAAATCTGCCACATTTATCTGATTTCTATTAGAACTTTTGGGTGACTAATTTCACTGCAAATCACCTCATGCGTCTCAGATCCTAAATATTTAATAGTGCCTTTGAACCTGTACATAAATGTGAATTAGCAAGATTCTAGGGGTCAGGACTTAGAAGAAAGTGATGAAGAATGATACACCATACTCCCTGTCATTAAGAGACCCTTTAGCCGTATTTTAATGAGTTGTGTCTGACCTTGTAAATCCCTTACAGAGACTCAGCTCACACACTCATCTATTTACCTCCTATCTTCAGGGTTTCACTGGGATAATTTCTGAATGTTAATGAGACTTCATCCACAAGAAGGCATCTTTGAAAAAGGTGAGCCGAAGATGGGGCAATTATATTTTCAGTACAGTTTCATAATCTAAGAAACTTCTTACTGAAAAAGCATATAGTTATTTTGGGTGAATTTGACTTCTAAAAAAGTGAGTTTACTAGCCATTTAAAGAAAGAAAAATTTGAGGTTCTTATTTTCTTGGTTGCTTTTGTGTTTCTTCACCTTTAAAGGACAGATAAGATCAGAAGTAAAATAGAATGGCTGCTTTTGTTATGACAGTAATGAGCTAGAATGGGACCAGATAAAAAAGACTAGCTATGGGGTCACAGAGCGGTGAGACTTCATGAATTTATTCATTGAAATGTGGTCATGTCTTCATAAAATAAGATGTCATCCTTACAAGTGTGGATTGCTTTGTTGCACAATACTACTAACTCTGATATAGAGGAGGAATCGCAAACTGGCTTACATATTTGACTAAAATAAGAATATTATTAAGATTTCAAAGAGAAAAAAATCACAGGGTTATTTCTCAGATTCAATGTTTTGCTTTTTGATAATGTCATAATAAGTGTGTATGTTTCTATAAAAAGAAATATGGAATGAGATTTTTACAAATAAAATGTTTTGAGTTATTCTAGGAGAAACAAATAAGTTTATTTTAATCTGAAAAGAGTTAAATTCAATGGAGCTTTAAAACTATTTCAGATGGAAATGAATATTTTTAAA